>NW_023616348.1:0-180001 GCF_013339695.2 Rhipicephalus sanguineus
TAAAATGGACGCCAACGGGCGAGAAAGAAAAAACCAAGAAAAAGATCCCCCGCAGGGAATCGAACCCACGATCTTGCGGCCGCGACGGCAAGCGCCCGATGTGCTACCGACTAAGCTAACTCGGCAGAGGCTGGACATGGTGCGAACGTGCCTTATATCATTCACACATTCTCTTCCGCATGGTGCTCTCTGTTGGCGGTGCAGGTAGGCGGCGCGGAGCGGGGCGGTGCTGCCGTCTGTGAGAGGTAAAAGTAATGCTTCACGATCGGCACTTACTAGTGCTTCCTCCGAGATTGCTTGCGATATCGGAGGTCATGGTTACAGCGTCTCGATACCAACGAGGTACACTGGCCGCGCTGGCGTCGCCGAGGCACCCTTGACGCAGTTTCGTTGGTTACGTTCTTTCTTTGCTTTTCGCTTCGTGTTAGCGTGCGTCGGCTCATCGGAGTAGTGCAGCTTCCACATGCCCCAACGGTTTTTCTCCGCCGCAGACTGCTTCGATTGCGAGTGCACCGACTAACAATACTGCTGCAATACACGTTGCAGAAAGGACGCGATTTCGACGGGCGAATGTCGTGCCTTGGTGGAGCGAGACCAGCGCCTGCGAGACAGGCCAGCGGGACGCACGCGTTTGCGGCTCAGGCTGCGAACCTCTACCTCCCGTGTTGCTGAAGCGCAGTGTGTCGTAGTGTATGCATGAGCGCAGGCGTCAGTCACCCATTGCTTGAAAACGCACCCCGTGCAGTTTCTCTCCTTAATTGACGACGCTTTGAAGAAGTGCATACCGGGTACTAGTGTTGATTATGAGATTGTTGATATCATCCTTACGCGGGATTCACGATTTGCTGTGACCAAATATATGTTCACAACGTCAGCTACCACAACGGTTTAATCATGATGATGGGCGTTAGTCGTCGCGATAGAAACATGCCGTCAACATGGGTGCATCCACGTCAAAACGGCGCTGTAGCTGCCAAACACGAATAGACATTGTACAAGCTCTCATATATCACTACACAATAAGCACCACTTCTGCGAAGACACCTTTCACTTTCGTGTTATACCGATTCCTGTGACGGAGGGATCAGTCATGTTTCTTGTGTTTTTCTAGCATCGTGATTTCATTATAGGGCAGTTCCTTATAGTAGCTTTATATTTTTTACTGCTTAGCGCGTAGGTAAAGTTCAGTAAATTGTGATTTCGGGAATTTTTTTACAAAGGACAATTATCGATCAAATGTAGAAATTATTTTTAAAGAACTCTCCACAAAACGTACTATCTGCTAAATCTTTTGTTTTGGCTGTGTACGGTCCGTAGGCTCTAATATTAAATAATGAATTTGGCAAAAACGCTACATGGGCCTATGTTGAGACGTCTGTAGCACCCTAAGGTGGTCCAAGAAAAAAAAACGGCTGCGAATGCACCATGAGCGTGGCATGTAAATCATGACATGCATGTCATTGTTTTCATGTTACCAGCGGTTATTCATGTTCTTCATACAGTCACTTTGCACAATACCAGTTTTGGTGTATATCAATCTAGCGAAATGGCCACGAGTGCTCCATGAGCGTGGCATGTAAATCATGTCGTACATGACATGCATGTAATGATTTTCATGTTACCACGTGTCATTTATGTTTGTCATACAGAAATGTCTCGTCATACCAGTTTTCGTATATATCCATTCATTTAAACGGCCGCTAGCGCTCCGAGACCATGTCATGTAAATTATGCTGCACATGACATGCGTGTCATGATTTGCACGTTAGGACTTGTCATTATGTTCGTCATGAACTCTTGTCACGCCGTACCAATATTGGTATATATGAAATTAACGGAACGGCCACAAGAGCCCCATGGCCGTGGAATGTAAATCATGCTGTTCATGACATGCGTGTCATGATTTTCGTGTTCTGACCTGTCATTTATGTTCGTGATACGATCATGTTATGCCGTACCAATTTTGGTATACATCCGATTAACGAAACGGCAAGGAGAGCACAAAGTCGTAGGCGGCTAGATAGATAGATACGCTCAAAGTCGCAGAAGTTCGCTAAGGAATGCTTCGCATTTATTAAGCGGAAAAGTGCATACGATTGAGAATCAAAGACTTTGTCCAGAGAAAGTTGAATCAAAGTAGTTGAGTCCCACTATTGCATTGTTTTGCTGTGGGGACGACGCAAATCAACTGAATTTGCTGCATAAAAAAGAGGTAGTGTATTCGTAGCACAAGGTTTTCAGTTTCTTTTGTTAGTACGTTATATTGTTTATTACATGTCAAGGTGATAATAAACAGAGGTAAAAATATAACAGTGCCGTTGGCTTTGATATGCCACTATTCGTCCAGTAATGAATCGCGTTGCTTATTGCATTGCTCACGCACACCGGAGGCGGCGGCGTGCAACGCCACAAAATCATCTGTTATTGTGATATCATAACAGCTCAAAAACTGCATGTCACCAGACTGACAAATCCTACTTTAACCAAAAAAGTCACAGTTTCGCCGCAATGGCGAAGCAATGAATGCGATAGCAATAAATTGGAATGTAAGGCGAAGAACGGAAAGCAGCCCGAAATTGCCAGCATGTCGCTCGAGCCCAAAGGATGCACGAAAAGAACGCACACAGCACGAGCGCGAACTATCATGCGTCACAGCTCGGCACTTGAAGCGCACTGCTCAAACATAAAGCAGGACGAACGAAACGAACGAACAGGTACACACAGGACGAGCGCGAACTGTACAGTTGTTACTTATTTCTGTTTGAACAGCGCACTACTTTCGCAAACGCGTCCGCTGCAGCGAGCGAAGTGACCTTCGTACGCTTTGTGACTTCAGCGCGGACATCGCGGGGAAAGCGCAAGATATACAACCCCCCGCTCCACCCCCCGGCCGCCCCCTTCTTTCCTCGAGATAAGCGCACGAAGGCGACCACGCCCTGTAGGGCGAAGAGCAACGGCTTTCGCAGGAGCAGGGCGACGATCTTTAAAGTGCGCCATGCGCGCACATCGCGCCATCGATGTGGTGACTAAAAAAGTATGCTGAAGTAAATGGTGTATATAAATAGCTCGCCGTTAGCAGGCTGAAAGACGGTACTGTTGGTGGCCTAACCGTCTAACGCCGCGCGCTGCAAAGCGAGAGGTCGCCCGTTCGATTATTTTTTATTGTGGCTTTTATATATATATATATATATATATATATATATATATATATATATATATATATATATATATATATACACATATACAGTGCATGACGGCGGCGACGGCGACGGCAAAAATCAGCCGCGACTGTCCATATAATTGCTATCGCAATAAAATCTGTTGCCCGCAACCTCCCACATAAGGATGTCGGAAATAGCTTCGCGTATTCCTTCCTTATAGGGTTGCGGACGACGTACGGAAAGCGTGAATACACGCGCGCCGTCACATCGTGCGCCGCCCCTTACTGATTACTTAGGTGAACTTCGTATGGATCCGCTATAAACGTCCAAGCTCACGCCTCCTTTCTCCGGTTTACATGAACATTGAGACTTAGCTTATTTTGACGCCCGTTGATTTGGAGATCCCAAGGCATTAAGTAACGCGATTCATTATTGGGGGAATTGTGGCATATCTAAGCCAACGGCATCGTTATATTTTTACTTCTATTTATTATCACCTTGATACGTAATAAACAATATAACGTACTAATAAAAGAAACTGAAAACCATGTGCTACGAATACACTACCTCTTTTTTAATGCAGCAAATTCATTTGATTTTCATTGTCCCCACAGCAAAACATTGCAATGGTGGGACTCAAATTCAAAATTTTTTTTCTCAACTAAAACAAAAGCTACTTTGATTAAATGTCTCTGGGCAAAGTCTTTATGATTCTCAATCATAGGCGCTTTTCCTCTTATTTTTTCTTGGACCACCTTAGGGTGCTACAGACGTCTCAACATAGGCCCATGTAGCGTTTTTGCCAATTTCATTATTTAATTTTAGTCTATGGGCCGTACACAGGCAAAACGAAACATTTAGCAGATATTGTGTGTTATGGAGAGTTTCATAAAAATAATTTCTGCATTTGATTGATAATTATCTTTCGTAAAAAAAATTCCCGAAAACACAATTTACTCAACTTTACCTACACGCTAAGGAGTAAAAAAATATAAAGCTACTATAATAAACTGCCCTATAATGAAATCACGATGCTAGAAAAACGCAAAAAAGCAAGCGTTGAAAGAATGCCTGAAACGGTCGATTTATAGCGATTTTTTTTCGTACCTGGTTTTCCAACATTTCGTGAAGTTCAAGTGGTGCTCACGCACCCAAAAAATTTTCGCTCCCAAATTATTTTGGGAAAATACTGTATTACTAATGTCTATATATGTGTAATTTTCTAAGATTTTTTTAGAGAAATTGGTTTTTGTAGAGCGCCCCGACTGGGACAGTTGGCGTGGAATGACCCATACACGAGAAGGCGCTTCAGGGTCCTCAGCACCAACCACAAAAAATTGAAAAATACCAGAACTGCAAACTATGCTACGAAGAAAGTTGAGCAGAAAAAAAAGTTTTCTGCGAAACATGGGCAAGCAACCTTTGTTTTGCCGCGTTGAGAAACTGCTTCGTGCGGTGGCATGATAGGCACTAATGCTTATATTTTTGTATGCGTGTAAATAACTTTTGTACTCACAGAGCTTATATTTGCATTATTATTCTGTATGGGCCTTTTGTTCAAAACGTGTGTTTGCAATTTTTTTTTATGTCTTGTACTGAGTAGCATTGATGTTTTTATGAATATTTTTCTTTTTGTTACATTTTTTTCTTTGTTTTGGTAATTTTTTGCTAACATTCGAGATAAATTTGTTGCTTGAAATTAGTACTGTTGGAAAGACCAATTTTTCCTCTATCATTTGATACCCTACACTTTAGCAGCAATCAATCTTTGTGGCAGGAAAAAGAATATTTCCTGGGCTACCCAAAAACAACCGATTTTTCTGCGGTCACGAAAGAGTTAAAGTGGTACATGAGTAGTCGGTTTGTAGAGAAATTGATGCACCTTTAAGTCTGTAAGAGTTCTTCGGAATTAGCTGTTTTGTGTTGCAGTCCTGAAAATGAGTAATTACTGGTCTCTTTTTGACCTGGTTTACCGAGACGGTGAATTCTGTGTAACGTCGAGCTTCCTGAAGACCACATCCTCTTTAACTTGAGATCCTTAGATGGGGCACACTGTGCCATTTTTTCTGAAGAACAAAAGCATGTTGTGCCCAGTGAGTGTGAAATTTTCAGAAGCCTTGACTTGTGCACAGGTGACAGTTGGGAGATCCCGTTTGAGGCCATTGGTCAGCTCCAGTTTGTGGGAAGTGGAGCCCAGGGTGCTGTCTTTGTGGGCCAGCTGCGCGATGAAACGGTGGCAGTTAAGAAAGTCACCAGCTTGGCGGAGACTGAAATCCGGCACCTACGAAAGCTCAACCACCCCAACATTGTGGCCTTCAAGTAAGTGGTCAAGCATCATTCCTGTATTGTGTGCAAGTAGTTAACGTATAGTTGAACCCTTTTATTAGAGACATGTACTGGGGAGCAGTTCTTGTCCCTTCTATGAGGTGTCTCTTATAAGCAGAGTACCACATTCTCATTTTCTGATCAACCCCTATTTCAATGGGGGCACACTGGCGTCTCTTATACCCAATTGTCTGTTGCACCCTTTTATAAGAGGCACTGATGTAATTGTATAAGAAGGAGTATGCTCTGTCTGAGGAGGAGACAAATATTGGTCCATCTTTGTCCTGTGTCTTGGTTCACACCATTTGTGATTGTGAGCACAAGAGGGATTTATAAATTCGGCAGATCTTATGCATTGTGCAAATTGATTTCATGCGAAGGAGTCGGCAAGTAAGCTATATTTTTGCTTTGAGCCAATGGTTAGGAGGTGGCATGACATCATTGTGTAAATTGAGCGGTTGAGCGCATATTGTGGGCTTACCAGGCGCTCGACTACACTTGTGTGCAAAGGGTAGCTCATGGTTCAATGTGACGTCGGCACTCGCGTTAGGTAGAGACGTTAGTTTTATTACAACGAAGTGCACGCTACGATGGGATGATATGCATTTATGTATTCGAGCAACGCTTGACTACAGCTTGCAAAGTCATAGGGTCGATTCCACGAAAGATCAAAAAAAGGTGTATACTTGATGTTTCCGATTTTCCTGATAATTTTGTATGTTGTGCACATATGACTGCACAACACGAAATCGCAGTTCCTTTTCAAATGAAAAAATTTTTCAACACAGGAAAATTCGACAAGTGTCGCCGGTTGACGACGACCATTGTACGAAGAGTGCGTTTTCGTAAATTCGCAACCGTGCTGGCAGCTACTGAAGCTCTATATTACAAATATCTTCCTTTTTAGCTGAAGTAGAAGTAAAGAGGAAATAGCTCTTATTATTTCACGGAATTCTGAGCAAATTATGTATTTTTAAAAATTCACGAAAAACGCTGTGTTTTTGAAAATCAGTCAAATTTGGGACGCTATGGCTACTTCTGTGAACATCTTAGCTTGTTCATATTTGCAGTATGAATAGGCCTTTATGTGAATAATGAACCTCTGCATTTGTATTTCTCTAATTTTCAAATAAGTTTTCATGCTCGAAACACCAAAAAGACAAAGGTGCTCCTCGATTCAAAAATGTATATTAAAGGAGCACTGACACAAAAATTTTGCACCTTCTTTTTTTTGTTGCAATAGATAGCTTATGATGCACTTATCGCGGCTGCAAACTGCGTTTGCGCGAGTGCGTGACGGTTATTTATTTAAAGACGTTTTTAGAGCGCCCAGTCGCAGTTTCGGTTTCAAAGAGCACCGAGCTAGGCAGCACTACTTCCGGTGGCCGGGTTAACGTAGCTGGCCACGTAACCACGCAAAATTGTGGCATAGGCGGCGCGCGAGAGCGGGTCCACAAGCTCGTAAACGTTGGCTCGCACCAGGTCAAGTGGCGCCAGCTATGGAGGATTATAGTCGGGTACAACTTTAGAAAAAAGGAGAGGCCCCGCCCATATGATCGAAGCGCGGCAGCCGATTGCCTCCGCGGCAAAGAAATAGTCCCGCTTCTTCTCCTTGAGCGGAGGCACCGGCCGTCCGGCTCGTGACGTCAGTCTAGAGCGCGCGCCCATTGGTGGAAGCGCGTGTGCATCCGCCTTTGAGGTGCAAATGCCGCTTTTTTCTAAAGTTGTACCCGACTATAGAAACAACTAAGAAACGCGTAACCTATGTCCTCCGAGCATTCGGAAGCGCCCATCTCGACTTACTAAGCCTACAGCTAGGGTGGCTAGAATGGGGAGGTGTGAAAAGCGGCCGCGAAAACCGGTCCCCAAATCGCGCCTATGCCGCAAGGGGCGCTGTACGCAGAGGCGCAGGGCGCGATTGAAATAAGTAAGAGACGGTTAGAGTATTGGTGGCAGAAAACTAGAGAGAAAGGACTAAAATAAATAATGGGGAAAAAAAAATAAGGACATTCTGCCGTAAAGGGCACAGAACGAAGCTGAAAACTTAAGGTTTTTTTTTGTCTTCTGGAGTAAAATAGTTTTAATTGAAGTAAAGACACTAGGCCAACGCTAAAAAAAAAGAAAAAGAGAGTAAAGGTTTTCTTTTTTTTTTTTTTTTCGAGCCTGGTGGCACACTTGTCACCGCCCCGTTATAAAGGGGACGCTCATAGCATCCATCCATCCATCGGGGAGTCGAGCAGACGACGTGCCGCGTAGCGCCGCTCATGTACGGCAAACCTGTCTCGCGCTATTAGCTTGCAACAGTTTGTTGCGTTAATCGTCTTTTTCCTTTTCTCTTTCAGCGGGTGCAGTAAAAAAGGGCACACTGTAACATCTTCCTCTCCTAGTAAAAAACAGCGCGAAAACTACGAAGACGAGACAGATGAAACAGGACTAGCGCTGTCTTGTCCTTGTAGTTTTCGCGCTGTTTTTTACTATGAATTTGTACCAACAAGCTCAAGTTCGTACGCTTCTCATCTTCCTCTCCTTCTTTACTGATTTTCGTGAAGGAATGCACGCGAGAAAGAATATATCGGAGTGACATGCGGTGCGCACCAACCAGCAAATGTCGATTGGTGTTACTTCCTTGAAAGAAAAAAAATTCGTTACACACAATATGGATAATTTAAAAAAAAAACACATGAAGCCAAGGGTAACTAGAAAGTTAGAATAAAAAGTAAACATCGAGTAAATGAAAATGATAAATGAGCACGCGGTCATACTGTCAGATAGAATTTATGAAAAAGATAACCCTCGCGGTAGTAAATATCTAGATCTGAAGTAATGCAAAAGATCGATCTAGACAAAATGGATTTGGAACAAAGGAAAGGGAAAGAAAAATAAACCATTGCGGTAATCTTTTAGTCATATTTATATAACCGAATACAGCATAACAGACATCCCTCTGAATATAGGAACAGTAACTTATTGTTAATCATATCTTCTGAAGTGGAGCTACGATGTACCTTTTTTTCTAATTGTAATATCGGCGACAGCATAAAAGGAAGTGGTCCGTTGTTTCAATTGATTGCAAAATTTTCACAACGGCCGGGGACGCCATGAGACCAGCATTATATAAATAAAAATTCACTCGTGGAATTTGACCGCGTGATCTGCTGTAAGAAACGTCTATTGTCACGATGCACACCGCTGTTTATTCCAGCAATATCTTGCATGTACGAAGTTCTTAAATTGATCCAGTGATAATTTGCCAGTGTCGCTTTGCAAACAAGCATTTCTATACCTTAAAGCTGTCGCATAAGCCGTATCTGGTAAATTAGGAATCAGAGCTCCACATAGAGATACTGAGGCTCATGAATCCACCATTTCATTTAGATACAATCCGCGGTAGCCCAGTACCCTCAGCAACCTAATTTTTTGTAAGTTTGCAGGTATTAGGTAACGAAACATGCTCAGGAGTGTTGAATTCGCTGCCGTATAGGAAGTGCTGAACATACCGAAAGATAATCTGTAACTATAACTGCTGTTGATTCATTTGACGGGAGCTTGCTAAAACAACAGCCAGTATTTCCGGAATTAATATAGGTATATATATACGATGATAAGAGGAAGGTAGAAAAAAAAAGCGCTAATTTGTGCAACCCAATAGGGAGCACGGCTAAGTGCCTTAGGTGTATGATTGGGAAGTCGAATTGAAAAAGACCACTGAAAAGAGCGAGAGATGATGCCTAACCCAACGTTACTAGACTAGGTTAGCAACCTAGTCTAGTGACGTTGTCCTAACCTTACCCTCTACCGATGCATAAGTCGCGTTTTTTTTATTGACATAATGAGTTGTATTGCTAATTCTCATGTGAGCAAGGTAATTGTGTACTGGTAATTTAAATACAGAAATGGCATTTGTTTAGCATTAGGAGAAAAAAAATATCACGACATTGTGCGCGAAGGATCGAATTGAGCTTACCTGAAGAGCCAATATGTTATATTTTTACATTGAGTAGTTCTAGCAGCACTAATGCGAATATAATTTGAGGGTTGTTCACTCACGACCAATGTGCTTCAAAGAATAAACTAGGTTTTTAAATGAAAACATATAATGATTGTCTCTGATGCGAACTGTATATCTTTAAAAATGTACGTTTTAACTGTTGGTGTCTCTGATCTAATTACAGGCCATGGTAATCGCGCTTCCATATCTAACACGTTGTTTGCAACGAACATTAGAAGTCCAAGGCACAAGCGCAAATCATTCCTTTCTAATAGTATTAGAGGTTTCATTTTTTAGCTGCGTTGCCAGAGAAAAAGAACAACAACAAGAAAACGGCGCCCCATACGGGATAGGGCGAACATACATTTTGTTCATCATTATCGTATTTCTTCGCAATTCAGTTCTTTGGTTTCAGAGTTTTCGTAGCAGCTAGGAACGAAGCACCAGCGTTCAGTTCTCTTCGTTTTATAGGGCATTTTCACCACAGCTCACTAATGCAATGACTAGTGTACAATAAAGAACGCGTAAATGGTGAAAAGAAAAAAAATCACGCCGCGTTTCCTTGTAATAGCCTTCCAACGGGCAATCTGCGACAGCGGCGGCTGTACCCGCGCCTAGAGTCACTGTATATGCTACCTTTAGGTAGCAGAGTAGCGCATAGGTCCGGCTAGCAACCACAGCTATGCGGTAAAGTCGCACTTCGTTTTTGCAGGCGACATGCCTACTGTGTCGCCGATTAACCTGTCTGGCGTGTCGAAGACCGGCGATAAACATTGGCTGTCGATGGCTAGTGTTAATTCAGTTCGCTGCAGCGGCGGCGTCGAGAAATAAAAAAATTGGCCCAAGCGGCAGCTTCTCCGCAATGCATGGTTGCTAGCGGCGTTGGAAGACAGATGCGCAACTCTGCTACCTAAAGTAATTCTACCGATGGATGGATGGATGGATGCTATGAGCGTCCCCTTTATAACGGGGCGGTGACAAGTGTGCCACCATGCTCGAAAAAAAAAAAAAAAAACCTTTACTCTTTTTTTTTTAGCGTTGGCCTAGTGTCTTTAGCGTTGGCCTAGTGCCCCCTGCAGCAGCGCCCTGGCGGCATCGGCGCGCAGAGGGACCCTCTCTGGCAAGGGAAACGCGCGGCGCTCAGCACACCTCCCCATTCTAGCCACCTTAGTTAGGGTGGCTAGAATGGTTCCGTTGTGCACCTTAGTTCCGTTGTGCAATCGTCTGCTAGCGTCTCCATAAGGAGAGGCCACGGAGAGGCTGAGCCGCAGTCGTTGGCGGAGCTTTCGGACCACGAAAATATGGCCGTTTCTTTCGTCGTCCAGCGCCGTACACTGGATATTAACACACACACATTCAGTATTTTATTTCTTTGAGCAAGCATAATTTATTTAATAATAATGTAAGCCCTGAAGGCTCATACAGGAATGCGCATACAAACAGTTCTCGCGAAGCGTTTATACAAAGAAGACGCATGAAAACAACAAGAAGACGGGGAAGCATTGTGTACAGTAGACACGCTATGTCAGTAAAAAAATACAAGAAACAAAGTCAAGTTGTACAATGAGTACGTCATGGAAAACCAGATAATGAAATAAAAACTCACAGGCTCCCTTATGTGTTCGCTTAAGACGGCTCGAAAGCGAAAGCCATCTTCTTCTTTTGCGCAGAAAGCGCGGTTTTGCATTGCCTCCAAGATCGGAGGCACCTTATCTCCGTGATCTGCCCACTTTTGACCAAGCTACGATGTCATGTGATAACGGCATCATATGACGTCATGTCAAAATTTGTGAAGCCATGATGACGTCATCACGTGACTGATTTTTTTTGCATCCCTCGTCCCCAACGTCGTTGTACGCTGACGCCGCAGACGCGGGACGCCGACGGTCATCGCCTTTAAAAATACGTCCGCTACGGTGGTATAGTGGTGACGGAGCTCGGCTGCTGACCCGAAAGTCACGGGTTCGATCCCGGCCGCGGCGGTCACCTTTAGGTGGAGGCGAAATGCTAGAGGCCCGTGTACTGTGCGATGTCAGTGCAGGTTAAAGAACACCAGGTGGTCAAAATTCATGGAGCCCTCCACTACGACGTGCCACATAATCATATCATGGTTCTGGGAAGTAAAACCCCAGATATTATTATTAATAAAATAGACAAATAAACGACGCCGTGCATCTGCCGCACAAAGTGTAAAACATTATTCGAAACACTCAATAATTTGGGCATGCGAGAAAACTTGCAGATAAAGAAAAAGAAACTGCAGATAAAAAGAAGGAAAAACGCACTGATACTGCGCGCATGCATAGTTTTACGGCATACTACTCAACAACGTATTCATCGTTTTCATAAGGATTCAAGGTGCAACTCGAGTGCCGATACAGCAGCGGCTACAGATTGTGAGCAAGAAATGTCAGCATTAATAATGATAAAGATGCTTTCGTTTCATTTTAGCAGGATATTCGCACCATACTGCCCCTTGGCCCTTTATACTCTGTTCAATATGTATGATGCCATTTATAATAAACGATTAAATTGTTTGCAAACTTAGCAAAATGAGCCACCTTAATCGCGCTTAGGTAGCTTCGCAACACTAAATTGTGTGTGTTCAGATACATATACTGCTGCTGCTGACATGTATACAAATACTTTAAACGATTATTTGTGTATTTGGAATGCAGAGCATACGAGAAAATTAAGTAAGGCTTTAGACTTTGTCGTTTCCGGCGTAAGGAAGAGGATTCGTTTTCAACATAACAAAGTCTACGTCTACCTCTAGCGCATAACACATGCACAGGCCGTCAGCTTACATGAATTACATGCTTCCTTAATAAGCATTTAAGCAACAACAGCAACAAAAGCTGCCCCAAGCTTCAAAAAAGAAAAGAAAAAGAGAAAGCTCACTAGCGTGCACTTATTTTCCGGACGTATCCGCGCACCGCAAGCGCTTTTGTGTAGCGCGTTTCGCATGCTGCCGAGCTGCGGCGGGATTCGCAATGGCGGCCCGTCGTAGCAGACGACGCGCCTGTCCTCCACCTCAGCGGAGCGCGCGGGCATCAAGGCACCCTAGATCTACCTAGAGTTACTGTATATGCTACCTTTAGGTAGGTAGCATATACAGTGACTCTAGATCTACCGAACAAACAGCTCCATCTGTAGTACGGCTTCGTAACTCGCTCCGTGTTTCGCAGCGCACGCTAACCGAAGGAAGCAAAAGAAAAATAAAAGCTGAGGGCTAAGGTGGTGTAAAGCGAAGGGCAGACGCGGCGTGCGGCGGACAATGTACTTCGGCGCACACTGCCTTTGCGAGCTTGCAAAGCGATGGCTGTGTGGATCTTGGGATCGGGTCTCGAGCGGCACTGATATACCGCGGACGCGCGCAGCAGCGTCTGTGGCACTGCCTACATACGTTTATATACGTAATCATTGCTTTCCGTCGATCTGCAACACCGATAAGTAATGTTGGTCAACTATGCTCTCTCGCGCACTTGCGACGTCGGCCTGTCGTTTTAAAATGCATATATCGTGATATATTGTTTTGTAAGTGTAGCTTTATGTTGCAGTGCGAGCAACTAAATTGATAAGAACTGAGATACAAGAGCGCTTTTGCGTGCGCCGTCATTTCCGAACTTAAACACAGTGCCGATCTTGTTGACGAAACAAGTTCGCGTCGGTATATCATTTTTCTTCGTTCATTTAACTGATAAATTCCATTAAAATAATGCTATCTTGTTCCGGCACTTGTCAGGGCTCCCTCGTGCCTGAACAGCGCACGAAGCATTGGGAAGTCATCGCAGAACGAAGATAAATAATCACCAACAAGCACCTGAAAGGCTGCGAATATGCGACAGGTTTCGTTTTTCGCGCCCAACAAAACATGGCGGATCGAGCTTACTGGATTGTGGACAGATGGCGCTGCACGGCGCTGAACGTTCCGGTCAGGACACTAAAAGGTGCCCCCCCCCCCCCCCCCCGGTATAAAGGGGAAGACCACAGACATCATCATCATCATCATCATCATACCCTATTGCTATCGCAGAACAGCGTCCCGGATCGTCTGCATGCTTTCTGTTTTGATTGCAAAAGGCATAAAAGCACATCGCTTTTCATTCCATGCAAGGGCAGTCGCAAAGTTTTGGACAGAAAAAAAATACAACGTTCAGTGCTGCTCCATTTCTTTAGAGATTGTGCTCCTCAGAGGGGTGCCAAAGCGCAGGAATGCAGCTAAATGTACCGCGATG
The DNA here is from genome assembly GCF_013339695.2 of Rhipicephalus sanguineus. NCBI lineage: Eukaryota > Metazoa > Arthropoda > Arachnida > Ixodida > Ixodidae > Rhipicephalus > Rhipicephalus sanguineus. Next base: position 13,713 of record NW_023616348.1, read on the forward strand.
CATTCTATGTGAATAAGCCCGTAATTTCAATCGGTCTGCAAAAACTAGAATGCATCAAGCTTCCTCAAACAAGGAGCCTGCCATGCACGCGAAAAAATTCGCTGACGCATCAAGAGAAACACAAGGGAACAATCATAGTGTTTCATACAATGATAGACGGGAGTCTAGCGCTAGTGTCTATGCGGGCTCCCTGAGCGGCGTCATAAGAGTTAATATACTGACTCAAGAGGAAAAGCTCCCCATAGGGCCCATGCATTGAAACCTATAACCGCATGAGTTCCGCCAGAACGAACGTTGTCAGACCCTGAGACGCTCGCTATATTTGTCGGTAGTAATCAGTTTTATAATCTACCAACCTAAGCCAGCTACGCGCTGTTGGCGCTATGTCGGGGAACATCAGCTGTGTTTTGAAGCGTGAAGCCGTACGTGTGCTATAGCGTAGCGTTGTCTGTGCAGCTGGCCCGATTGATAACAGTTAAAATATCCACCTATTTGTGCATGGTTTTTACTAGGCAGCCCTACCAATAATGCATAATGAATAATACTTCTCCGTTCGCTGGCACAAGGGTCACTCGGCAGATTCGCAGCTCGAAGCAAAGTGCGTAGGCGGCGTGGTCGCGCGATGCTTCGACTTGCAAGGAAGAGACACCTAGTTCTTTTTTCAGCTCATTGCTGCCGTACTTCAGCGCAGAGAACCATAAAGGGAAAAAATTCGGCAGATCCCACCTGCCGTGGGAATCGACGTGATGCGAAGCATGAGCAGGATGGTGACTGTGGCGTAATTTTTCACATTGAGCGAAACGTTACGGAATGACACTAGAGAAGTGTGGAAGTGGTATACGTACACTCATATGTTCAAGAGTAGCATATGTATTATATAACCCGTTGTTTACAGTTGCGTAACGATGCCAACAGCAACATGGGTGTTACCAACACCAGACGCGGTAAGCTTATAATCTTCAATACTGGATAGCACGAATCCGAACAGGACAAAGAAAGAACACAGATGCACAGGACAGGCGTTACTCGCAACTAAGCTTCATTCAGGATAGTTTCCCTAGATATATATATAGCCGAGTGCCACGCGCAGGCGCACTGCACGTACGTTACAGTCACATTTACAGTTGTTATGCTTATACTTTTCCGTTATGACGGAGAACGCACGCACGTTTCACGAACCCGTGTGTATGTGTAAAGGGGTTCTTGACAGTTCTTGAACAAGGTCACCATCACAGTGATCAGTGAGCACCAGCAGCTGGACCGGACTTGTTAATCGGATCCGTTCGTGATCGCGGCATGAGGAATCTAAGTGTAGTGAAGTGCGAGATATTGTGAAGCTGGTGGAAATCCTGGATGCCTCTTACGATGAAATGATCTATGATGCCTTCTGTCGTGGACGTGGCAGCGAGGTCTTTTGATGCCCTGTCCACATCCAGGCCGTCTTTCACACAGTATAAGCACCAATCATTGTTGGGTCTTGATAATCAATGTTGAAGTCACCGGTAATAATGAGAGGCCTAGTTCTCTTAGCAGATTTATTGTAGAAAGCACTGACCCAGGTTTTTGCGTAATCCACGTGGTCCACGTTGCGGACAACTTGGACGAGGGGATGGTAGTTGAGCGTCTTCCACGGTGTTTCTGTCTTCAGCTTCCTCACTTTCCTTGCGTCCGCCGCGGTGGTGTAGCGGTTACGGTGCTCGGCTGCTGACACGAAGGTCGCAGGTTCGATCCCGGTCGCGGCGGTCGCATTTCGATGGAGGCAAAATGCTAGATGACCGTGTACTGTGCGATCTCGGTACACGTTAAAGAACACCCAATGGTCAAAACTTCCGGAGCCCTTCGCTATGGCGTCTCTCATAATCATATCGCAGTTCTGGGACATAAAAGCCCAACAATTATTAAATGCGAAGCATTTCTTAGCGAACCTCAGACACTTTGGTCGTATCTATCTATCTATCTATCTATCTATCTAGCCGCCTACGTCTCGGCGCTCTCCTGGTCGTCTCCATAACTTGTAATATGCCAAGATTGGCGTAGCAGGGGATCAGTGTATGACGAACACAATTCACTGGTCGTGACATGAATAACGCAAAATACCTGTCGCGTACGTCATGAAACCCTTTCTCTCAGTCACGTGTGGCACATACCCGTACACCAGAGTTCATGTTATGCGGGTATGTGCCACAGGTGATACAAAGTCTCAACCAACACAGTAACCGCGAACACACACATTGACACGCAAGGAAAGTGATAATATTAATAATTGTTGGGCTTTGTCCCAGAACTGCGATATGATTATGAGAGGCGCCATAGCGAAGGGCTCCGGAAGTTTTGACCATTGGGTGTTCTTTAACGTGTACCGAGATCGCACAGTACACGGTCATCTAGCATTTTGCCTCCATCGAAATGCGACCGCCGCGACCGGGATCGAACCTGCGACCTTCGTGTCAGCAGCCGAGCACCGTAACCGCTACACCACCGCGGCGGACGCAAGGAAAGTGAGGAAGCTGAAGACAGAACACCCGTGGAAGACGCTCAACTACCATCCACTCGTCCAGTGGTCCGCAAGGTGGACCACGTGGATTACGCAAAAACCTGGGTCAGTGCTTTCTACAATAAATCTGCTAAGAGAACTAGGCCTCTCATTATTACCGGTGACTTCAACATTGATTTATCAAGACCCAACAATGATTGGTGCTTATACTGTATGAAAGACGGCCTGGATGTGGACAGGGCATCAAAAGACCTCGCTGCCACGTCCACGACAGAAGGCATCATAGATCATTTCATCGTAAGAGGCATCCAGGATTTCCACCAGCTTCACAATATCTCGCACTTCACTACACTTAGATTCCTCATAGCCGCGATCACGAACGGATCCGATTAACAAGTCCGGTCCAGCTGCTGGTGCTCACTGATCACTGTGATGGTGACTTTGTTCAAGAACTGTCAAGAACCCCTTTACACATACACACGGGTTCGTGAAACGTGCGTGCGTTCTCCGTCATATCGGAAAAGTATAAGCATAACAACTGTAACTGTGACTGTAACGTACGTGCAGTGCGCCTGCGCGTGGCACTCGGCTATGTATATATCTAGGGAAACTATCCTGAATGAAGCTTAGTTGCGAGTAACGCCTGTCCTGTGCATCTGTGTTCTTTCTTTGTCCTGTTCGGATTCGTGCTATCCAGTATTGAAGAATATAAGCTTACCGCGTCTGGTGTTGGTAACACCCATGTTGCTGTTGGCATCGTTACGCAACTGTAAACAACGGGTTATATAATAAATATGCTACTATTGAACATATGAGTGTGCGTATACCACTTCCACATTTCTCTAGTGTCATTCCGTAACGTTTCGCTCAATGTGAAAAATTACGCCACAGTCACCATCCTGCGCATGCTTCGCATCACGTCGATTCCCACGGCAGGTGGGATCTGCCGAATATTTAATATTATCACTTTCCTTGCGTGTCAATGTGTGTGTTCGCGGTTACTATGTTGGTTGAGACTTTGTATCACCTGTGGCACATACCCGCATAACATGAACTCTGGTGTACGGGTATGTGCCACACGTGACTGAGAGAAAGGGTTTAATGACGTACACGACAGGTATTTTGCGTTATTCATGTCACGACCAGTGAATTGTGTTCGTCATACACTGATCCCCTGCTACGCCAATCTTGGCATATTACAAGTTATGGAGACGACCAGGAGAGCGCCGAGACGTAGGCGGCTAGATAGATAGATAGATAGATAGATAGATAGATAGATAGATAGATAGATAGATAGATAGATAGATAGATAGATAGATAGATAGATAGATAGATAGATAGATAGATAGATAGATAGATAGATAGAAACGGCCAAAGTGCCTGAGGTTCGCTAAGAAATGCTTCGCATTTAAAACCAACAAAGGCGGCACAGCACATGCTAATGAATCCAGATAAGCCAGTTCTTTACCAGATAAGAATAATGAAGGTTGCTGGTGCCATCATGAGGGTGAGCCACAAGAACTCGTGTTCTCTCGAACAGAGGTTGGCAACCATATTTTTAATAATGAGGAGCCATAAAAACGTCTCTATCCATAACGTCTCTACCCACATTTTTTTACTTTTTGCCACTGTAATCATATGCTTAGGAACCTGCTTGTTTGACCAAAGCATCGAATAAGCAATCTCAGTTATGTGTTCGAACTAGAGCCGTAGAAGGACCTTCGAGCCATTGCCAAGTTATGCACCGTAGAAAGTTTGTTGACTGCGTAATTGGCGTCGTTTACAGTGTGCCTTTGTCCTGTGAACACAGCTACGTTGGTCAAAGAGGTAGATGCCTAAATATACCATTACAGAAACATTGTCAAAAAGTAAAAAACATGGATAGGGATGGTTCTTTGGCTTCTCATTGTTCAGAATGTAGTTGCCAGTCTCTATTTAAGAAAAGAAGCTCTTGCAGCTCACCTTCATGATTGCATTGAGGTTCTAAAAATAGCTAAAGCAAGCTCTGTCAGTAAACCTTCAATATTCCTATCTGATAAAGAACTCGCTTACCTGGATTCATCGTCATGTGGTATACCGCCTTAGTTGTTTTTTTTATAGTTTCACTGCACTATCATCCTTCACTTCTTGGTATTTGTTTCTAGCATAAGCAGGTTGTTATTATCTTGGGTGTAGGCTATATATTGTGTTGTGTTAAATTTCAGTTGGAAGTCTGCGCTTGTCCTCGTGTCACCTGTGTTGCTTATCAACTGTCATGCTGAGCAGTTTTAAGTTTGCACATGGATGCATTGTTTACATGTTGAAATGGACAACACGAAAAAACGAGAACACAAGAAGAAGAAATACACACCACAGCACCATCTTGCAACCAACTTTCTAAGAAAGCCCACCATTAGAAGCAAACCAGGAGTCTCAAACTCACCTGAGCTAGTGGGCCGCAATCACAAAATTTAGTCCTGCTAAGGCCGGGCCAGTGCAGACATTATTTGACACAGACAATAAACACCGCTCTTCATAATAGCCAACTAGTGGCAGTTATTTTTCTTGATTTAAAAAAAGCTTTCCACACCGTCGATCATGGCATCTCACTCAATAAGTTAAGTGCTTATGGGTTTCGCAACAGTGAACTTGATTTTTTCCCAGTTATCTTGATAATCGAAATAAAATCGTACATATAAACAACACAATGTCATGCCCTCAGCATCTTTGTACAAGAGTACTGCAGGGTTCAGTACTTGGTCCCCTGTTTTTCACAGTTTATATAAATGACTTGCCCCAAACTTTACAATTCGCTGATATATCAATGTACGCGGATGACACCGCTTTGATAATTACAGGTGACAACATCAAGGAACTAGAGGAAGAAGCCCAAATCGAGCTTTCTATTGTTTCCGAATAGTTCATTGCCACTAAACTAACCATTAATACTACAAAAACTAAATATACCGCTTTCCACTCACGTTCAAAAATTATCTGTGATGGTTGTGTCTCAATGTATATAAATCAATGCCCACTCGTATACACTTACTGATATACCTATCTTGGCGTTATTCTCGATCACCATCTAAATTGGCAGCGTCACGTGGAAGCTCTTTGTTCAAAGTTGGCATCTGGTTGTTTTGCTCTTTCAGGCACGGGAACATTTTCCAACTAACATTCTCCGCATCTTGTATTTTTCATTTTTCCAATCTCACCTAACGTACTGTATTGAGTCATGGGCATGGACATTCACTGCGTACCTAGAACCTGTTCAACGTCTACAGAAACGAGCCATCCGATCTATTAACTTCTCGCGGGGAAGTGAAGCAAGTAAACCAATATTTGCTAAACTACAAATCATACCATTCCATTTCTTACGCGAAATAAGTATGGCGAAGTGCATTAGTAGTATAATTAAGGACAACCTTCCCTTGAACATACCAGTATTGCGTGTGCCCAATCGTCCAACAAGAAAAAAATTGGCAACTTTAATATACCATGGCTAGAAATTTATATGGCTAGAGACTAGTGGAAGTTATTGGTATAAAAATATGGAACGACGTACCACCTGAGGGAAAACAAAGCAAGAACGTTTCACTCTGGTTAAAAAAAGTTCAGTCTACAGCAGATGTCATGCGGGCTTATGTCACGTGCGCAACCTGTAGATACATACATACATATGATTTTTTTTCTTGCTTTTTCCCTCTCTCAATGTTATGCTTACCACACTTAAGTTAAAAATGACATGTCTCCTTGTTCTATACTATATGTTTTGTTTCTGTTATATATATATTTTTGCCTTTTTTTGCTGCTATTGCTAATTTTTTGTATTGCCATTGATGATCGCAACTATCAATTACATGTCTGTAAATTTACATTTCGGTAATTACATGTCTGTAAATGGCCCCAATACTAACCTTCAGCTAAGGGACCATGCAGTGTTTGCAATCGATCTGCATTTACTTCATGTCAATAAATTTCAACACTTCATTTGGAAGGGGGAGGGGAGGCAAAATGTCAAGTATTGTCTTTTAAAAGAAAGCCTTTTCCCATATCTCATATATGGGTCATTTCTGAAGGAGATTTGTCATCAAGCTTCGAGAAAGATGACGATATCGACTTTCAGAATGGCTAAAACTACAAAATAAAAATTTTTTACTCCACGTTTTTGTTTTGTCTGCATGGAGTGCTCCAGGAACAAATACTTGAGACCAGTCACGTCTGTGTAGCTTACCCAAACAAAGCGTTATTAGGTGCAAAAGGTGAGAAAATTGTGTGAGTACCATTTAGTAAAATCACACAACTCTCTTGCGAAATACAAAATAACTGTTGAAGTTCTAAAGACGCTGGCTTGATGCCTCGCAAAGCTTAGCTGTGATGAGAGAAGAAATGTCCACATTAACTTCTCGTGCAGAGACGATCCTCGTGGTCAATCACAGGTGCTCATCAGTCATCCTCAACCAGAGAGCTGACTTTTTAATTAGAGTAAAATATCAGATGAAGACAAGAGCAAGGTAGCTATTTGGGCGAGTTGGTCGAACTTCATCATAAAATAGTGCACACACACACAAATACAAAAGAAGGAAGCACTCGTGTCATCAGTTCTTCCTTCTTTTGTGTGTGAGCTGTTTCATGATGAGGATGAAGACAGTCACGTGCGGGCTGAGTCGCTCAAGAAAGGTCCGCTGGACACATGTTTGAGACCCCTGTGACCAGTGCCCATGTGTTTTCACATCATCCACAGCATAATTGTGCACCCTCAAAGATCAAAACAAGGTTACAAAAAATTAAGGCAGATTTGCACTAGTAGTGCCAAGCCAGAAGGAAGTGCGGAACTGGGCGGCCTTCTTTGTTTCTCTTCAGTTTTCACTTTTTTTCCTTCCTCTCTTTATTTCTTTTTCTCTTCTCTCTGTTTTCCTGTCTTTTTTTCATTAATTTTTTTCTCTTCGCCTTTCTCTCTCTCGTCTTGAATCTTTCTCTTTCAGCACTTCTCTCTAATTTTTTCTATGCTATGCTTTACCATCTCCCCTCCTCCTTTCCCTCTTCCTCACTTCCCTTCCCCGCCCCCTTCCTACACTGTACTATAAAAGGCTATGGTATGCTCTACTAGCATGCCTGGATAGCTGAGTGGTTACGGCACTCATCTTCAAATCGTTGGTATGTGGATTCGAATGCTACCTCACCGAGAAACTTCTGTGTCTGGAAACGTCTGGTGCACGCCAGAAATGTCTGGTGTGCTGTGACATGCATGAAGATGATGACATGATGTAAGGTGGGCGATTTTGTGAGCTGTAAAAGAAGGGTGGACTTTGGGCTAGTTGGTATGTCATGATGATAGCTGTAGCACGAATTCAGGACAAGGATGCTCCTCTTTGTGTGCCTCGTGTCGTTTCCTTGAGTTCGCATATAGCTATCATCCTGTAAAAGAAATTGTCAGAAAGAGAGAGTGTGTCAACACCATGACGAAAAATCAAGACGACAAGCTAGATCCTTCCTTTAAGAAGGAAATTATGTCAGCCAAAGTGCACGAGCGTTGGCTCAGCCTCATATTCAACCACCTTTGAGGAGGAAATCCCACAGAGTACTAAAGTTGCGCGCAAAATAGGAACGTTAGCTCCACCTTACCTCTGCCCGCCGGATTCCTGTGAAGAGTATTAGCCCACCAACAACAACAAAAATGGATGGCTGATAGTTACATGCATGAAATTCCAGCACAAAGAAAGGTGTCTTTAAAATGCCCATATGATTTTTTGTTCCGCATGTGTGCTCCTGATGAGTAGTCTCAGTGCTGCATGCTTGGCCCATTTCTACTTCTATTTGCTTTGCATGAGAGTGCTTAATATATGAAATCAATGTCTTACAATGACTCAATTCTGAAAGCTGGCTTGCCACATGTATTGAACTGAAAGTAAAAGATATGTGCTTTAATTGTATCGTGCTTCACATATCGCTGCAGGTAGCAGCTAGGAGAAGGTTCATTGTCATTTAAAATATGGCAGACACTGTATCTTGTCGCAGCTAGATTTATTGTTGTCCTCTCCGCGAAGAGGTCCCCACTGTACCTAAAAGCACCCATACTTTTGAAGCCTTACATACTGAGTGCCTTGTCTGGAATTACATTCTTGGTACGGCAAAGGTGCTAGGAAAGCATGTGTTCCTGGAAAACAACCACAAAGTGGCTCGTAACAAGCCTGCCTTCAATGTGTCTTATTCCATTATTTGTTTACCATGCTACGCAAATCACTGACACACCTACAATCTTGCCTTCTTGCTGAACGAGCTCGTAAAAACAATAAATTTTGTGATTCGTTCACATGTACGAAAAAAGTTGGTTTCCTCGATCTTATAACTGTCAGCTTCAAAATAGAATGTGACATTCTTGTGTGCCTTAAAATAAACTGCTATTCATGCCTTAATTTCCTCTATGGTTTTGTTGATGCCAGGGGTGCATGTGTAGTCTGTGTACAGTTCTAGCCATGTTTTATGAAACAGCACAGAAAAACAAACTTTCTTCTGTACGGTAAAAGTACACCGCCGTCCGCGCCGGTGAAGACAGGAGGGTCGCGGATGCGGGGTACACCGGGGCATGGTGTCGGTACAGGGGGAGGCGTTTGCTGGGCGGCGTCTTGAGGCATGGTAGAGGGCACGGTACGGGATCGAAGCGCCAGGGGCATCGAACGGGAACCGAAGATGGATGGACGGCGCAGCACTCTCCACCAAATTATAAAGGCGTTTATTGACGGCAATAGTCGACGAAGCACAACGGCGATAGTCAGGACAGAGCGCGGACTCTGAGCGCGAGGGGCGTGCTCTAAGAGAAGAACCGAAGAGGACGACCCACTAGAAGGCCATAGAGAGTGCAACCCGTTACTCATCTCAAAGGCTTCGCTACAAATGAAACAAGTCCTGGAGGGAGTATGGCCTAGGTGACAAATTGCTAGTGGGGTCTTTTCTACGTTGAACAGAATTATGTGGTTGCATCAACAGAGAAACCGATAAAAACCAGCACCAAGGTGAGGAGCAATAGTGCATGCATTTATGCCCTGCTGAGGATAATTATTTCCTACTGTTATGACTAATCCCTCCAATCATTTTTTAGCATGTGTATGTGCCAAGCATCTTCTGATACACAATAAGGCTAAAACATCCGGCGCCTTTGGCTTCAGTCAAGCTCTAGCTCTTTTGCAGCCCTGCCTGCTATACAAAAAAATATACAGTATCCTGCTTCAAGATGGGGCTGTGCTGCATTTACATGGACTGAATTAAGCCGTGCAGTTTCTTTATGAGGAAGAAATCGAACAGCACCATAAAGAAAAAATGGGATGAAAATGACAGACCCATGTTGTGTCTGTTGCCTTCTCTCTCTTTCATCAACAGCGCTGTTTGATTCCCTCTAAAAAAGGTGTACTCAGTAGTACCTGCAGGTGTACCTGCAGGTGTACCTGCAGCGGTGTACCTGCAGCGTGTGCTACCAAGCACATTCCAGACAAGTGTTTTTCACAAGCTGTGGGAGTCTTTCATTTCAGAGTCAAGTATAGGAGCAGAAGCTCTACATCTGATAAGCATGGCTTCTATAATTGAAAGAAAACTTGAGATACCACTCTTGCCAGAAAGTTAAATGCATGCCAGCACTTCTAAAACTGAAAAGAAAGGACAAAAGTTTCAGAACGCTAGCTATTTGGTAAAAAACCTTGGATACATTTCTGAGAGAAACGGATTTGTAAGAACTGCAAGATTAGAATTGTTAATTAGTGCTGCAGATGATTTTTAATTTGCAGTGTGGTCACATGTCTACATAAAGTGCACATCAGTAAATCTTCACCGCACAAAAAAAGTTCATGCAGTGAAGCCGACAAAGTTCTCTGTAAATGTTGCTTGCGGCTGCAGAAACTACTCACAGCACCTTGAGTACGTTCATTACATCTAGACAGATCTTATGCAAGACATAGATTACACACTGCAAATAAACAAGTAATGCAAAGTATTTAACTGTGCTTACAAGGCACACCGGCAATGCTTCACTGCATAATTACTTGTGTTACTGTAAAGACCACTTGACAATTATATGTCACTACAATTATATTTTATAATAGTGTAGTTCATTGCATAATTATATAGTTGTTTTCGCTCGGATGTGTAGAGAAGGTGCCAGTGAATGAGTCATCACAAGGGAGAAATTCAGACGGAGACGGTAATATTGAGAGCTTAGATAACCAAATCAATAGCAGTCTGAATGCCTGATGAGTAACATACAGTTATCAGGCGTCCCACTGGATTGTACTATGACTAGAGACAACGCATGTAAGGTTTCTTCATAGTCAGCCTATTTTATGTCCCCTGCAGGGCTTCTTTCATTCAGCTCCAATTAGCTGCGAGAGCTATTTTATGCCTCCAAATTTCTTAATTTTGTATCATACCATCCAACCCTTCTGACATCCTCTGTTATATATGTTTCCCATCTCTTAATATTCAATCAGTCGCTCTGACTGATCGTCAATTATCCGTCCCCCACATGACGTGACCTGCCCATATCCACTTTTTTTTCTCTGAATTTCAGCTAGAATGTCGGCAGCTGCCCCTGTTTGTTCTCCAGAGTCCACTCTGCTCTCTTGCTAGATATGTTAATGTTACACCTCTCATCTTCCGTTCCATCACACACTGCATGGTTCGCAACTTCTTTTTGGGTTTCTTCGTTATCTTCCAAGTAAGCTTGCATAAAGACCTCTGGTGTACTTCCTCGGCCGTGACAGTGCCCTTCTTAGTATACTTCACTGCACAGCAAAAATGCTCACCTCAACACATTTTGTGTGATTCACCGCATAACATTTTCATCCTCCAGTGAAGCTCAGAAACTTGTCAAGACAACTATTGGGGCTAGGCTACAGAAACGCTATTGTTAAGCATGTGGATCTGGGCTACACATTAACGCTATATATGTTACTTCACAAAAAGTTAAGGGTAGAACAGGTAGCAACAATTATGACAGCGAGTCAAAACATATGCGAGCATGCAGCATGTATCCAGCAGGATTGATGAAACCTGCTCATTGGTTTATTATTCGAAGCATAAAGCTGCGCAAGCCCTCTTGTGCGTGATTTCATATGGCACGTGTGTGCATTTAAACATTCATAGGATTTAAATATGCAATGGAGATTTCGAATGGAATGCAGCTGCAATATGGTTTGATGCCAGAAGGGTTGAATTGAAGTCTTCGGTCATAAAACTAATTTCTGTAGAATTGGGAAAAAGGTGTGATCACGACAATTTTGGACTTGCGATCTCAGGTACATTAGATATAGAGAGGCTATATGCAGCCTCTCGAAGCAGAATCGCTTCGGGAAAAATTAAACATTATTATCTGAATCTGGACTTATAAAAGGCAAGAATGCTGCTTACATATTGGAAAAAGGTTTATCTAATCTTGAGTTATTGTACATTAGGCAAAAAATCAGAAAACGCCAGGCCTGCGCTAAAACCGCAGCACAGTCACAGCGAAAGCTGGAAGAGCGGCGTTTCTAGAGCCCGTTGTCAGCTCTCTTGGGGCTACAATACAAGTACACTAGAAAGATACCCACTACGCCATAAATCACAATTTTTGTGAAGTTGGGAAGCACCTACTAAGCCATTATTCGTCATTCTGCGGAGAAGCGAGGCACCAGCCGCATGTCTGCAAGGCATTATGTGCACTTTGTTGACGCGACGACTGATGATGATGAAGAATTATGGCTCAGCCCTTTGTAATGGGTTGGAAGCTTTAAACGGCCCACCAGTTAAGTAATTTGCATTGGGTGACGCCCGGTTGCTATTTCCCTCTCCCGTCATGCTGTATAACATACGTTGCCGTGGGAGAGAGACGGGGTGGGGTGAAGAACTTTACTGCGACCCCAAGTAAATGGATCATGCGCTTATGGGATTCTTTGGCAACCAATACAAATGCACTTGCGAGGAACCCACTACGCTCTAAATCATTGCAATTTTAATGAGACTCCAAGGAAATGGATCATGCCCTGATGGGCTTCATTGGCAACCAATACCAGTGCACTTGCGAGGAACCCACTACGCTCTAAATCAATGTAATTTTACTGAGACCCCGAGGAAATGGAACATCCGCTTATGGGCTTCCTTGGCAACCAATACAAGTGCACTTGCGAGAAACCCACTACGCTCTAAATCACTGTAATTTATCTCAGACCCCGAGGAAATGGATCATGCGCTTATGGGCTTCCTTGGCAACCACTACAAGTGCACTTGCGAGGAACCCACTACGCTATAAATCATTGTAATGTTTGAGAAGTAGGGCAGCAGGCACTGGGCCATTTTTCGTCATTCTACGAAGAGCCGTGGTACCTGCTAAACGCATGTAAGGCATTATGCGCACTTAGTTGATGATGTGCCTGACGACGATGAAGAATTATGGCAGAGCCCTTTGTAATGGGTTGGAAGCATTGAACAACCTACTCGTTGCGCAATTCGCATTGTGTGACGCCTGGTTACAGAATTCGCGTTGTGCGACGCGTTGCGCGACGCTTGGTGCTTATTTTACTCTCTACCACGCTATATTGCATATGCTAATGTGGTTCCTTCCCGACATGTAGTCTGTATAGGATCTTTTTGCATAGCTGTTCCAAGCACCGGAATGGCTCAGAGGTTGAATACTGGGCTCCCACGCAGAGGGCCCAGGTTCGAACCTCGTTCCATCCTGGAATTTTTTTCTTATTTCGTTTTTTTTCTTATTTCGAGCGATACTGGTTACGGACACCGGCGGCGGCGGCGGCGGCGGACAACTACGGCGCCAAAAACGGCCGGTGAAATGATCTCGTAACAGCTTTCGCTGTAAAATTCTTCAAGATGCCAATGGTGGCTCTACTACTCGAGATCAGGGATCCAAGCATACAGAAGTTTCCAGGATCATATATATTTATAAGTTGTTAGATTGGCTTAAGTACATTATTTCTCGTTGATATATAGAAAACAATGGGTATTATAATACTTTTCAAAATTTATATACAAAACAAACATTCGGGGTAGGTCTGACCCTGAATGCTTAGTAATAACCCCAACAAATTCTGGCAGATAACCAACCCTAACTCATCCCTTGGCATCAGAATTTCTAAGGACTGTGAAGTTTTATCCGACCTAGACTGTGCCAATACGTTTAATTCTGTTTGTTCGTACGTTTTTACAACCCAACCTCTCATGCATTTTTTTTTGCATATGCTGCTCTTGTCATGCCTTCAATGCCTCATGTTATTTTTTCACCAGTCAGAATATCTGCACTAAGTGACAGTCATAATTAAGTTATCCTCATCAGCCAGTGCTGATGAAATCGTCAAAGGTTTTAAAAAATGTCAAGTGCACATCTCTTCCATGAATTTAAACCCGCTGTTCTCACAACCATCACTACCAGGCACTCTTCCAGACGAGTGGAAAAAGAGCAAAGTAGTTCCGGTCTACAAATCAGGTAACTGCCAATCGCCCTTAAACTATATCGTCCCATATCCATCACTGGTGTCGTTTGCAAAATCATGGAACGCATCATATTTTCACATGTTATGAATTTTTTGGACAGCAATAACTTTTTACATCTGTCACAACATGGCTTTCATAAGGGTCTATGGTGCAACTCCCAACTAGCTTCATTTCTACATGACCTCTACTCAAATCTTGATAGTAACATTCTAACCAACATATTTTTTTTTACTTTGCAAATACATTTGATAAAGTAGCTCATCAACGATCACTAGCTTGCACCCTAACGTCATAACATGGATGAAATGTTTTTTCGTAACCAATCACCGTCTGTCATTATTAACAGCGCTGCTTCATAATTTCTCCGTAACATCAGGCGTCCCCCAGAGTTCAGTTTTACGTCCCCTCTTATTCTCAATAGTATATATGAGCAGTGTACCATGTCTCATCTCTCAATCAAATGTTTGATGACTGCGTTCTTTATTGATCTATCAATAACAATAACATTCGCATTTATTGCAGAATGATTCATTCTAAATAATTTAATGCTAAGAACTGGTGTGACCAGTGGAATGGTCTTAAATCCTTAAAAATGTAAATCCATGCCAATTTCTCACAGCCATAATCGATATCACTTCCCTTTCACACTTGACAACACCTCCATTGACAGTGTCAACTAATTCAAGTACTTTAGGCATTACGATCATACATGACTTCAATGAACTGCATGGTGCTCTCATGTGACCAACATCACGTCATCTACAAGCACTTTAGGTTTTCTGAAACGTAACACTTGCGCGGTGCTCCTCAACATCTAATATTACTCGCATACAAAACATTAGTTAGACTTAAACTTGAATATCCCTCACCCATATGGAATCCTCACCAGATCTACCTCAGCAGCACTTAGAATCCGCATGAAATCGCGTCGTAAGGGATATTTATTCATCATTCTAATTCTATATCAGCGTTTCGTCGCTAAAAGCAGATTCTGGTTTGGACCCCCTAGCACAGGGGTTCTCAAACGTTCTGGCTTTGGAGAAACCCAACACGGTTTTTCCAGAGCGCCGCGGAACCCTAACTTTTTCTCGAGCATGAAGACAATCGAAACCGGGGGGATGACGCCTATCTACGCGTGCAACCACAGTATTAACACTGCCTGCGTTGGCCTCTCTTTCTTTAATATTGCCACGTGCGTTTCTTTATCACTTTTGCTGTATTCGGTTTTCGGCCACAAAGACTGTCAGCAACGCTCAGCGCGAACCGCGCCTCATTGTTCGAGAACCTTCGGGATCATTGTAGATCGTTTTGTTAAGATTGCGCACAAGACGCGCACACTCGAGCTTATTCTAGAATTTGCACGACAGCCAGCGATAACGCTGGAATATTCGACGGTACATGTTTAAATGCCGACGCGCTTCACCGCTTGTCAGTTGATCGACGGTCGACGCTCTGTTCGCCGCTATCTGTGTATTGCTGTAGTTTGTCTTTCAGTTTCCCGGCCACAAGTTCGGCCAAATAAACAGTTTCGTCTCGGACGTGCTGACTGCTGTCTTCGTCGACGTCACGGCCACGTGACATCTGGTGGAGGTGCTGCTTCATGATCCGGACGCCACCGCGGAGCGCTGACCCAAGCCCAAGCGTCGAAGAATACGACTCTAAGGACAATCCGGATTCTCGAACCAGCAGCCGGCAGAAGGGACTACAACCAGAGTACGGGCTCCTTCCCGAAAACAACAGGCAGCCGAAGACCGTCACATCGACCGCCGAGACGATGACAGACCCCCTGCTACCTACAACGGTAGTGATGCAACAGCCAAGGGAGCCACCGACTTTTCGTGGATCGTCGTTTGAAGACCCGGAGAGCTGGCTGGAGACGTACGAGCGAGTCGCCACCTTCAACCACTGGGACACACTAAAGAGAAGCTGCGCCATGTCTACTTCTACTTAGAAGACGCCGCGAGGACGTGGTTCGAAAACCATGAATCGAGCCTTCAATCCTGGGACCTCTTTCGGACGACGTTGCTCAATACCTTCGCGAGCATCGTCCGCAAGGAAAAGGCCGCTGCTTTGCTGGAGACAAGAGCACAGCTACCGAATGAGACGGTCACTATCTACACGGAAGAGATGACGCGACTTTTCCGCCGGGCCGATGCTGGCATGCCTGAGGAAAAAAAGGTCTGCTACCACTGCGGGGAGGCCGGCCACACGTACCGCCGCTGTCAGTACCGACAGATGGGGCTTCGAGGATTCGCCGTCAACGCGCCGCGCCCGTAGCCAGGCGAACGGCCTCGCGACATCGACGACTACCTCACCGGAACACAGTGACAAGAACGACGACCTTCCCGCTCGCCTTCGCCGGGCCGCTACATGTCACCGCACCGCCGGCAGTACACTGGCCCAAACCGGGGCCGGTCGCCTAGCCCGTATCCGGGAAACTAAGGGCAGCAACCGATGGAGGTGCGGTTGCTGTACGACGAAATGCCGAAGATCCTCCGCGGCCGCCGCCGACGACAACGCGACGAGACCTGCAGAACACGACGCGAAGCAGACGAAGCCCTGCCAACGAAACCTCGCGGACCGAAGAAGACCCGACGACGCAACATGGAAGCAGCGGAACATACCGACGCAGCCGTGACCCGACGCCGCGACCCAACCGCAACGCAAGACGACGAACTAGCGACCTCGACGTTATCATCGACGGCCACAACGTCGCCACTCTCGTCGACACTGGGGCCGACTATTCCGTCGTCAGTGGGCCATTGGCCACCAAGCTGAAGAAAGTAAAGACCGCTTGGAGTGGACCCGAAATCCGGACAGCTGGAGGCCACCTGATAACGCCGATTGGTGTCTGCACGGCGAGAGTCACCATCAATAACCGGACTTATCCTGCGAGCTTTGTAATCCTACAAAACTGCTCCAGGGATGTCATACTTGGAATGGACTTCCTAAGTGACCACGGCGCCGTCATCGACCTGAGGTCTGAGTCGATAACACTAACCTCAGACAAAGCGCTCCCGCCCCGCGCGACGCCAGGGAACCATGCATTGAATGTCATAGGAGAGCAGGTGACCATTCCGCCGCGTTCCAGCGTCATTATTTCCGTCGGCACCGAAAAACCTGCGTAACTTGAAGGCGTCATCGAGGGCGATCAGCACCTACTCCTGAACCGTCAAATTTGCGTCGCACGAGGTATAGCCGAGCTGCGTGACGGTAAAGCAAAGGTGGTGCTGACAAACTTCAGCCACGAATATAGGCACCTCAACATTGGTACGACGGTCGCCTACATCGAAGAATGTCTAGCCGCCAGCGATGCTTTCGCTCTCTTCGATGCTGCCGAACCTGCTTCGACGAATCGAGGTCCCGAACCAGATTTCGACGTCAACCCGAGCCTTCCGAAGGTCAAGCAAGACCAGCTCAAAACCCTGCTCGTGCAATACAAGGACTGCTTTTCATCGTCGTCCAGACTTCGGCAGACACCGTTCGCAAGACATCGCATCATAACAGAAGAAAGTACCAGGCCACTTTGTCAGAACCCGTACAGAGTTTCGACGAGAGAACGTGAGGCCATAAAGAAACATGTCTACGAAATGCTACGCGACGACATCATCCAGCCTTCAAAGAGTCCGTGGGCGTCACCCGTGGTGTTAGTGAGGAAGAAGGATGGGACCCTACGTTTCTGCGTCGATTATCGTCGCCTGAACAAAATCACGAAAAAGGACGTGTACCCTCTCCCACGTATAGACGACGCCCTAGATCGACTCCACAACGCGAAGTACTTTTCTTCGATGGACCTCAAGACCGGCTACTGGCGAATCGAAGTCGACGAGAGAGACCGAGAAAAGACTGCCTTCATAACACCGGACGGCCTGTTCGAGTTCAAGGTGATGCCCTTTGGTCTTTGCTCGGCACCTGCGACTTTCCAACGAGTCATGGATGCTGTATTAGCTGGCTTGAAGTGGCAGACTTGCCTTGTTTACTTGGAAGACGTCGTTGTGTTTTCCTCGAACTTCGACGAACACCTCCAGAGACTCCAATCCGTACTTCAAGCAATCAAAAACTCCGGGCCAACCCTGAAGCCAGAAAATTGCCGCTTCGCGTACCAGGAGCTCTTGTTTTTGGGTCACGTGATCAGCAAGACTGGAGTGCTTCCAGACCCGCAGAAGACAGCTGCCATCGCCGCTTTCCCGCCACCCACCGACGAGAAGGCCGTGCGCCGATTTCTCGGCTTGTGCGCCTATTACAGACGCTTTGTCAAAGACTTTTCACGGATAGCCGAGCCACTAACGCAGCTCACGAAGACCGACGTCGAATTCAGGTGGCAAACAGCGCAAGTCGAAGCATTTCATAAACTCAAACGACGCCTGCAGACACCTCCGATACTTGCGCATTTCGACGAATACGCCGATACGGAGATTCACACCGATGCAAGCAGCGTAGGACTCGGCGCCGTCCTTGTGCAGCGGACGGGTGGACTGGAAAGGGTTATCAGTTATGCTAGCCGGTCGGTGTCTAAGGCAGAGGCCACCTATTCCACAACAGAAAAGTAGTGCCCCGCCATCATCTGGGCTACGTCAAAGTTTCGCCCCTATACCTCTACGGCAGGCCCTTCAAAGTTGTGAGCGACCATCACGCCTTGTGTTGGCTAGCTAACTTGAAGGACCCTTGAGGTCGCCTCGCACGGTGGAGCCTAAGACTTCAAGAGTTTGACATTACCGTCGTGTACAAGTCCGCAAGGAAACACTCCGACGCCGACTGCCTGTCTCGTGCCCCCGTCGACCCACCACCGCCCGACGACCCGGATGATGACAGCTTCTTGGGAGCCATAAGTGCCGACGACTTCGCCGAACGACAGCGAGCCGACCCGGAACTGAAGGGCCTTGTGATTACCTCGAGGGCAGGACCACCGTTGTTCCGAAGGTGTTCACGCGGGGACTGACCTCGTTTTTCTTGCGCCACGGTGTTCTCCTAAAGAAGAACTTCTCACCACTTCGAGCCGATTGCCTTCTCGTGGCACCCTCGACATTGCGGCCAGAGGTCCTCCAGGCTCTCCACGACAACTCGACGTCTGGACACCTGGGTGTTTCTCGCACGCTAGCAAGAATACAGGAGAAGTACTACTGGCCGCGCCTTTCCGCCGACGTCACCCGTTACATAAAGACCCGCCGGGACTGTCAGCGACGCAAGACACCGCCCACTAGGCCAGCCGGACTTCTGCAGCCTATCGAGCCACCTCGACGGCCGTTCCAACAAACCGGGATGGACTTACTGGGGCCGTTCCCGACGTCCAATACCGGAAACAAGTGGATCGTCGTGGCAACTGACTACCTCACCCGCTACGCCGAGACAAAGGCCTTGCCCAAAGGCAGTGCCGCCGAGGTAGCCAAGTTCTTCGTGGAGCACATCGTCTTGCGTCATGGCGCCCCAGAGGTCCTCATCACAGACAGAGGTACCGCCTTTACTGCGGACCTAACTCAGGCGATCTTCAAATACAGCGAGACGAGCCACCGCCGCACCACCGCTTACCACCCGCAGACCAATGGCCTCACCGAGCGTCTAAATAAGACCATCGCCGACATGCTGGCCATGTACGTCGACGTCAAACACAAGACATGGGGCGCCATCCTTCCGTACGTGACCTTCGCGTACAACACGGCCGTACAAGAAACGACACAGATGACGCCATACAAGTTGGTCTACGGACGGAGCCCGGCAACGACGCTCGACGCCATGTTACCAAACGTGACCGACGAGGAAAACATCGACGTGACCACCTACCTACAGCGCGCCGAAGAAGCACGACAGCTCGCCCACCTACGGATCAAGAACCAGCAAACGACTGACAGCCGCCGCTACAACCTTCGACGACGCCACATGGAATACCAACCCGGTGACCGTGTATGGGTATGGACGCCAATACGCCGACGGGGACTTAGTGAGAAGCTTCTTCGACGATACTTCGGACCGTACAGGGTACTTCGACGCCTCGGCGCACTACCAACTCGTTCGCGAGTGGGGGAGCTGGCGTCGCTCACTCTGTCCGCCGTATATATATATATATTTGATTTGAGATGATTTTTTATATTCACAGACGACTTGCTTTTCAAAACTGTTTGTTTTAAAAGGAAGAATCTACACACACAGATTGTGCAGGCTGGGCCGCCCTGTACCGCGACAACACAGGAGTGTTTCATAACATTTTGGAAATATTACCGTGAAGTTTAAAAAGTACACCCAAATTTAGCCCGATCATCTGAGCATGGCACCAGCAAACTTCCCAGTCTTAGTTTGGCGTTGTAGATACGATGAGTATGAAGAACCTGCTATGACTCTATTACCTTAAATTCTCATTTATTAAACAAAACATGTGGCTGACAAAGCCAGGTACTTCGCAGAAGTCTTCAGGATAAACCTGAACCGAGTGCCCATTTCTTTACTGTTAGAGCCCGCTAATATAAAGTATTTCTTAAGAAGAAGACCAAGTTCAGTCGATTAATACTTAAGGAAGCCACATTGAGCAGGTTCTGTATAGTTATAAGATTATAAATGACTAAGAATTTATGTACTAGGTGTCGTTCCTTGCCCTCCTACTTTTCCCAGTTTGGGGAGGGAGGGTGGACGGAAAAGCGGTGAAGTGGCCCTTTACTCCTCCCCTCCGGTTCTTCCAAGTAAATAGCCTATGTAAACCGTGTAATCTCAAATTTGCCTTGAAAAAATGTGGGCGGCTATAACGTTAAACTACCCCGCATTGTTTCCTGCCGTATACGTCGTTAGATGTTAATGATTGGTCGAAATTTTCTGGGTCATGCTCACAGCACCTGCTCGTAAAACGACGCAACAAATGACGCGTAAGTAATCCACCGCGTAATTACCACGTACGCATGACTGAATGAACTATTTTCAATACAACGTATTGTTTGCCATTGGTTCTTCGCTATTCGTCAAAAATTTTCAATGTGCCATAAAATCGCCTCCTTGTTACGCGACCTCACATGTCTGCGAAAACTCGCTGCGTTAAAATGAAGTGTGCGAAATAAGCAGCACATTACAGTGTTGAACAATAACTCATTTTTTTTTCGGAATAGCTAGACAGTGTCTCTTTCTGAACGTAATTTATAAAGCTGCCCGCCAATCACATTGGCAGCGGCGGCTATAGGATCCGGCGAGATGGATTCATATGTGTGTAATAGATACTTTCAGTTGTAGTATAACGGTGTTGAGCTGTTTTTGCGTGTCTACAACTCTCTGTGAACTCATCATTGCTAACAGAGAGGTAGAGAGAGAAATAAACATTATAAGGAAAAGACACAATCCTTTGCAGGTATAGGCAGCCTTCTTAGTCCAGAAAACCGTGGACGCCGATCATCTCCCTGGTGAGGTAGATCAAGTAACAGGGCAAACTTGAAAGCTGGGCTTCTCAATGTGCTCGAGTCCGCTGCCTTGTTACAAGCCGACACGTACAAGCCGCCACGATCGCTGCAGGCTACCATATGAAGCCAAGTGAAGCAGGCTAATCGGAGACTAAAGTGGGAATCTATTTTAGCTGTCCTGGCTAGGCACAACTAAAATACTGGACACTTCTGCACACTCATAAACTCACAGCCGCTTGAATATGGAGCAGTGGCGATGCTATTCGTTTTCAAAGAAACTGAACTTCCTGAAAAAGGAGAGTGTTTGATCGGGCTATAAAACGTTTACTGCTTCCCGCCCATATTTGCGTCGCGGATTACTTAAATTTCAGGCCAAGCGGAACAAAATAAAATCATGAAAAATTGCTGCAGGCCCGTTGCCAGGAATATTTTTCGGGGGGGGGGGGGGGGTGCACTTGCTGAAGGCCTTGACTATTTTAGAAAAACACCTATTTTCATCATTTATGCTCGGTAAAACAGCGCCCTTTGACAAAATTTCGGGAGGGGGGCCCCTAGGGCACCTCCCCTGAATACGGGCCTGCATTGCTGTAATGTTATAGAGCCCCTGCTGAGCGATAGCCTCCTCTGCAATGCTCGAGCGGAAAACGCACAAGCGTGGAATAGGCAGCCCGCACCGCAGGTAGCCTACAATGCGTGGTCATGATACACGGACAGTCGTCACAGCAGAATCGTTGCACAAATTTTATTACAAAATTACGTTATTGCTGCGTTCAAGTAAAACTTTGCCTGACTTGTTGGTTTCCCAGTCTGCAGCCGACAATAACTGCTGTCGAAAGTGGGGGGGGGGGGGGCGGGGGGGGCTCCGCCCCGTACATTTCTCAGTGGGGAAGGGGGCTAGCGCCCCCCTTGCCCCCCCCCCCCCCCCCCCCCGGTAGATACGCCTATGCTGACGGCATTACGAACTCTCAGCAGCGCCGTGCGCGACCTGAAGTCGTCCATGTCGTACGCCTCAAGCCATATTACGCGCGTTAGTGAATCTGCAGAACTGTACTTTTGCTTATTGTTTATTGTACTTTCTTGCTTTATTCTTGTTATTTATTGTTGCATGTATTGCCCCCCCTCCCCCTCCCCGTGTTCTGTTTTAAGCATCGGGAGGATGCTTTCTCAGAGGGGGGCATTGCCACGTGCGTTTCTTTATCACTTTTGCTGTATTCGGTTTTCGGTCACAAAGACTGTCAGCAACGCTCAGCGCGAACCGCGCCTCATTGTTCGAGAGCCTTCGCGATCATTGTAGATCGTTTAGTTAAGATTGCGCGCAAGACGCGCACACTCCAGCTTATTCTAGAATTTGCACGACAGCCAGCGATAAAGCTGGAATATTCGACGGCACATGTTTAAATGCCCACGCGCTTCACCGCTTGTCAGTTGATCGACGGTCGACGCTCTGTTCGCTGCTATCAGTGTATTGCTGTAGTTTGTCTTTCAGTTTCCCGGCCACAAGTTCGGCCAAATAAACAGTTTTGTCTCGGACGTGCTGACTGCTGTCTTCGTCGACGTCACGACCACGTGACAATATTGAAGGCCATCGCCGTTGATGTAGAACTCCCGATAATACAAAGACTTAATTGCGATTCCCTCCCCGCGCCGCTCCGCGAGTCGCGCAAAGCGCCCGCCGACCATACCCTGCATGCTTCAGGCACCGCGCAGTGTAAGCAATGTGTTCACGCAAACGAAGCGCCGGACGTACAGAGGCCTGTTCTATTTTTTGCAAAACGAAAAAGGAGGCATGCCCGTCGCACAGCGAAGCGCCATCGACCAATCCACTGGTCGTATAGCTAAGCCTAAATGCTTGTTCACGAGCATGAATTACCAGCGCTCGCGCGCTCACCTCGGGTCCGCATAAGTCGTGCAAGTTTCATGGCACGCACGTACTAGACGACGAGACTTTAATTCTGCTACTACGTGGGTCTCTCGCTGCCCGCAGACGCCCGATGTGCGGATACGGCGTACGATATGGCTTCGTTAAATGCAAATTTGCATGTCTAAATCATGGAGGAAGGAATACTAAGGAGAGGCCCTATCGTATTTCAATGCATTGCGAAAAGTGTGGCGGACGTGACGTCAGATTTATGGGGCAAACAAACCGGTATGGGGCAAACAAAACACCAGACGCCCCGCGGCGTGCTCTCCGCGGTGGTTAGCTTCTGCGCAGATTTGTAGTCCCGGCGTGAACTTAGCGCGTATTGTGCGGTTCGCACGTAGTAAAGTGTTGCAAGCAGACGTTTACCAGGCTGTTAGTGCGTGGCAGGCCCGAGCGCTGCGTGCTGAAATTCTTCGTGGAGCGCTTTTGTGCAACAGTACAGAATACTGGTACGTGCCGTGATCAAAAACGTTCAGCCCCTGCATCATCGTATTCGAAATCACCTAGCAGTGACTTACGCGTTCTGCTGGGCGTTAGGCCTTCCCTTTCTCGTAGCCCGATTTCCCGATCTGTTGCCGGATTAGCGGTTCTTTGTTCGTGTATATGGAGTGAGCGTAGTAGCTATTCGGCGCAACGCCAACCTATAGTAGACGTAACTTCACGTCGAAAAGAGGACACCGCTGTATTGTATACGCGATCGTGCACGTAAAGTTTGTAATTCCAGTACTCACACAACAACAAGCACGCAGCGAGCGCACACCGCACAATACATACATTACGTAGTCCGATAACAACAACATAAGTTTATTGCCCTTTCGTTGAACGACACAGCCTCCAAAAACGTACGATGCCTTCGGCGCATGTTATGTACGGCGCGTCAGACGCCAAAAACAAAAGTTCACGTGTGTTCTGAGTTGACACAATGAGTAAGAAGCAACACAGCGCACATCCGAGAGCTTCGCATGCAAATACCATGCATTAGTGATCAGCAATGAAGCGAACGTGTACGTACACATGAGAAGTGACACCCGGTACTTTCCGCAGTGCACGCGATTTGCACCGGGTATACGCAACCATACACAACAGCTGGGCATTGCGTAGCTTTCCTAAAGAACACACTGCAGGGAGCAGCATGCGCGTGAATCGACTGCGCCGCGGCCGCGGCGCCTTGCACGGCGAAAAAAAAAAAAAAAGGCTCGAATCGCGCATGCGCTTGCAAACGACACGGCGGAAATCGCGAAATGTTTCGAGGCTCCTTCGCTAGGATGCGGGTGTTTGCGATGTGGAGGCTTCACGAATGTGACGTCAGGGCCTCTCCTTATTTTTCCTTCCTCCATGGTCTAAATAAATTAATTGCGAATGGGACTGAAACGGGAGCGGGTTGTATTCGTTCTGGCCGCTCGCAGAACCCTAAGTTGTATGTCCTTCACGGAACCCCTGGGTTCCGCGGAACCCAGTTTGAGACCCATGCCCTAGCACATTGTTGTCGTCTCGCGAACTTATCATTATATCATAAATTCTGTAACAGTTTACTTCGCCATAGACCTAACATTTAATCGACATCCTTCGTGCATTTCACTGTGCACAGGCCATCAACTTAACGTCGCTCGCCTGAGTGCGCATACTGTCGCTCGCTCATCACCATTTTTCCATCGCAAAGCCAAAGGCTGGAACGGCGGAACGGCCTCGATCCCCAACCGCATCGCTCCCATCACCACCTCACCTGCATACTCTGCATCTTGAAACCTTTCTCTCCAGCTTTAGAATCTCTAGCTGGCATGCATTTAACTTTCTGGTAATGGTATACTCAGTTTTTTTTTTAGCTTTAGAACCCATGCATATGTACCAGAGCAGTGTAGCGGAATGGGCGCCTCCATTCCATTCCAATTCCATTCCGGGGAATCAGAACTTGCCGCAATTCCATTCCTTTCAACTCCTTGGAATGAAGAAACTGAGCCCATTCCCACTCCGGGAATGGCCGGGCAGTTCAATTCCATTCCTGTAATTGCTCAACGTAGGAAAGGCATCTTGATAGTTTTATCGAGTTAAGAATGAATGCCCCATAACACTGATGTCATCAGGTGCATTAAGAACTGCAAAAGTGTGCAAAACACGTTACCAACGTCAAGGAATAGTAGCTTGGTGACATATCTCGTGCAGTACAACCACCCTACTAATTCCGATAGGGGCAGTTCTCCCGCTACCTATAGTTGCATGGTCAGCGTGTTTGAAGGAATGGTGATGTTTTAATATTGTTTAAGCTTAAATGTGTTGATGCTAAAATGACGACATAGCGTATTTTTATGCTCACAAAATTAGTATTCAAGAAGACTAAGCAGTTTTGCCATGCGACTGTATATATATATATATATATATATATATATATATATATATATATCTTTCCTTCCTTCAACTAAGAGTGCCCACGACGATTTTGGATGTTCGTATAGCGCTGTATTTGCTCATAAGCCCTGACGAAGACCGGTCCTCCGGTCGAAACCGTTGGCAAATAAAATTAAGACAACCGCTTAGTTGTGTCTCTTCTCTTCCCAAGTACGTTTGGCCCATTGGAAAAGCTTCTTCAATATATATATATATATATATATATATAACAAAACCCTCTAGATCTGCTGGTATTAGTTGGAACAGTGCGCGGCTCGGGCACCTCGTGCCCTTGCATCGAATACTGAACACTGCGCCACACTACTCGTCAGCACTCACGCTTGTCGAGCGCGCCTCGCAAGCATGGATGGGGTGAGGAGAACTTTCTGTGTTCGCCTGTGCGCAGGTATGCAATGTCTTCCTTGTCACAAAGGTTATTTACGTGTGTCAGGTACTAAACTGCTCGTGAGATAAAGATCAGGCTGTGCATAGAGTATCGCCACTTTCGTGTTGGGGTATCAATGGGAACCAACGCGCAGGGATAATTTGTTTCTCCCTTCAGTATCTGCTGGGATAATGCATTTGTTTGTACACTAACTTCTGCCTCAGTTTGTAGTAGGCGCGTTGCTTATTAATGTACCGTGCTTGTAATCAGCCAAGTCATTTTAAAAATACTGCTTTATTGTTAAATCGAGGCTCTGACTTACTAATGTTTGAAGTTTGAAAAACAACACGTAGACGAAAGCGTGCTCTATTTTCGGAAAAAGACGCAATTCCATCCCCATTCCATGCAAAAGGTGCTTACTTCCATTCCCATTCCTTCAAGCGTTGTCCCCATTCCACTCTCATTCCATTCCAGGGTCGTGAAAATGAGGAATGATTTCGGAGTCATTCCAATTCCGGAGTGGCAACTCCGCAACACTGTACCAGAGAGCTTCTGCTTATACTTGACTCTGAAATAAGATACCCTACGGTTTGTGTGGAGCACTTGTTCGGAATGTGCTTGGTAGCACACACTGCAGGTGTACTACTGAATGCGGCTTTTTTAGGAGGGAATCGAACAGCGCTGTAGATGAAATAGAGAGAAGGCAACAGAACATGTATTGTGTGCATCATTTTCTCCCAAGCTTGTCTTCATGGTGCTGTTCAATTTCTTCCTCATAAAGAAATGCATGGCTTAATCCAGCCCATGCAGATGCAGCCTACTAATTAAGGCACCTGCTAAACGTGACCCAGCAAACACAGCCCTAACTTGACGCAGGATATTTTGGCACTATTGTATACCAGAAGATTGCTTAGCATAGACACATGCTAAAAAAAATGAGCGGAGAATTTAGTCATAACAAAAGGAAATAATTATATTCAGGAGGGCGTAGATGCAATATTTTTTCTCACCTTGGTCTCTGGTATTTATCTGTTTCTCTGTTGACACAATCACCTAACTCTGTTTAACATAGAAAAGAACCCTGTGAGCAATTTGTCACCTATAATCCCTACTTCCTACTGGGCTTGTTTAAACGAACCTTTACCATAAGGAAGCGTGTTTTTTTTCTTTTTGCTGCGTTTCATGCAACATGGCTAGAGCAGTACAGGGACTACGCATGTGCCCCTGGCATCAACAAAGCCAGGGCCGCAACTAGGGGGGGGGGGGGGCGATTGAGGGGGTTCTGACACCCCCGAAATTTTTTCTTTCTTTAACTTTTCGGGTGATAGTCAAATATTTGCATGCCTTCACAGCGACCACGTGTTGCCAAAGTTAGCCGTTCTACACACAAAGACCCCCCCCCCCCCCGAAAAAAATCCCTGGGTACGGCCCTGAACAAAGCCACAGAGGAAAGAAGGGTATGAATATTATTTTATTTTAAGGCACACAAGACTGTCACATCCTATTTTGAAGCTCAAAGGTATGAGATAGAGGAAACCAACTTTTTTCATACACACAGCGAATTAAATACAAAATTTATTTTTTACAAGCTCGTCCAGCAAGAAGGCAAAAATGAAGGTGTGTCAGTAATTTGGCAGCATGGTAAAGAAATGATGGAATAAGACATATAAGACAGGTAACCCTGTTAGAAGCCACTTTGTGGGTGGTCTCCAGGCACACATGCTTAATTCCATACAAGGCATCCAGCATCTAAATGCTTTAAAAGTTTGGGTGTAGAAAATGAAAAATAGGCAAATGAGTCCGTTAATGTTAACGAAAAGTTTGTTGTGGCAAAGCAATGTGGTAATGGGTAGAGCACAACTTGTGGTCTTGATCTTGGTTTTTTGAGCTGTAGAGGATGGGCAGGTTTGGAAATGGCTTGACCTGATTATACAGGTAATAGTAGCAATACTTCGAGAAATATATTCAAGATGTGTTTCATTGAGCCCAGTGCTTTTTAAGTGCATTGGGAACTCTTCATGGAGAGGACAACAATAAATTTATCTGTGAGAAGATACAGCGTCTGCCATACATTAAATGACAATGCACCTTCTGCTGCTACGTGCAGTGATGTGAAGCACAATAGAATTCAAGCGCACCTTTGACTTGCAGGTCACTGCATGTGGCTAGTGACCCCAGAATTCAGTCGCTATAAGACACTGACTTCATATATCAACTCCTATATTGAAAAACAAAAAGTGATAAGTGGAAATGGACAGAGCATGTAGCAATGATGTTCTTCAGATACTCACCACGAGCCTGATGTGTGTTTGTAAGCAGCCATGCAAGCAATGCCACCCGTGTTGTTCTAAAACTTAATGGGATATGAAGGGGGTGGGTCTTTTTTCAAATTTCTGTTGGTGTGGCAAGCTACCACTGAATAAACTGTCTTCTGCCTGTTGTCTTCTTCATATATAACGGTGGCAGTGAGGATGGTATAGTGACCAATGGCAGTTGTGTATGAGTAGAAGTTCAGTCACTATGTTGGGCACAGAGCCAAGTACAAAAGCCAGCCAACTATGCATTGGACATATACCTCAGCTCTGTCCATGAAAAAATAATCTGGAAACCTATGTTAAGTGCTTTGATGTGTTTGCTTGCATGAGCAGTTTCATTGATGAGGAAAAGTCTGGTATTTTTATCACAGTGCTTGGAAACAATGTCTCCACTATGATGCACAATGTGCTTTACCCAATGATGATTCTGCTTTGGTTTGGCCAGCTAAGGACGCCGAAGAGCTGAAGCGAAGGAGTAGAAAGATGATGAAGTTGTGCAGGGGCCTGTTGCCGAGTTTGATTGGGCACTTGACTTTGGACCCTGTGTGCTGGGCAGCCGCTTCATGCGGGTGCTACTGAGCCCACAACTACAATGCAATGGTCCCACACTGCTACTGACACCCTCCCACACAGCTACCCGCATGCCACACGTGTGGCAACAAGTGCACAGTCAATTGTACCCTTGCCTTTTGGTCAATTTAGACTGCGCATTCGCATGGATACACGAAGATAGATGGCAACAACAAAGGGCAAGTTTGATTTCACTCGCTCACTTCATGGGTACGCTGAACTATGCTAACTGTACTGTGAGAGCAGACTTTTGGGATAGTAATACACAAGGGACCATTTTTGTATGTTCTGTACCTGACATTATCACAACTAGCCATACTGGTGTGTGAAGTCACCAGAATCAATACTGTAGCTCACCATTGTCTGAACGTGCACTACGTGAAAATGGACTTTAGTGTCAAAATAGAAGATTGCCACATGTGCTTGTTTTATTATTTCCGTGTGACTGGACTTCACTCACGAAAATGGTTACACGTGTTACCACTTGGTGCAGGCCATGCCAGAACGCATGGGCACCTTCACAAGTATATTAGACAGTTTCAAGATGACATCACGCATAAAAGACAGAAGCCGAGTTTTGCATGGGTAGTGCTTACAAAAGACGTATTGGAATTTGCTTAAAAATGAGTTGGTTTCAAGAAATGCTCCGAGATTGTGCGCGATCAACAACTGTGCTTGCCGCTATCATTGTACTGTAAGTGTACTTATTTTTCTCCACACAAGCTTAAAGAGTTTCATTTTTACCAGATTGAGTTCCGCTCACTTCACTGTCACACCCACGCAATAATACATTATGAGCATTGACCGAGCTTTACACGTGCTTACAGCCGTCTCTGTATACAGGAGATAACGAAGTACAGTGCAAGGCACTGATGAGGTAAGTAATAACGCGATGCATGTGACAACTGCTTGCAATCAACATGCTCAGTGCTACGTCAGGATCCCGATGGGAAATATTATGCCACTTTGACAGAAAAGAACTGGTCAGGCAACGGAGAGAGGTGCGGGAATTATTTTCTGAAATAGAACACATGCGCAGCTCTGTGATGGTTGTTAAATGCGATTGCCACAGCCTTCTGTATGAATGAGCAAGCAAGTTCAGGAGGTGTACAAAAAGAAGACTGGGCCTGTTTACCAGCTCTTTTAAGCAAGTCACGTCAAGTCCTCAGTTCCCACATTAAAACAGACTTGGCATGAAACGCGTGACAGTGGTGAACATATTCACAAGATCTGCCATGCTACAAAAGACAGACTTGAACAACAGTACCCTATCTGTCCGATGTGTTCTCGAACAAGGAAATGCAGCAATTATGAAAATCTTTTGAAAGGTGTCAGACAAGCCTGTCAAAGTAAAAAATAAAACCAAGCAGTGCAACTCCTCAAGATTCTTAATCTAGGAAAGCTGGTCAATGGGGTAAAGAAAGAGGCAGGCCACTCTCTAGAGGTCTTCTTTTCCACTAAGACCCACAAGCCTAACATTCCTTTCCAAACCATCGTTTCTGAAAGAAACACTTGGCTTCAGGTGATGTCTCGGTACTTGCAGAAGAACTTGAAATCCCTTGTTGTTGCCGACTACTTCCTTGTGTCCAGTTCCGACGTGGTTGTGGAAAACCTTAGGCACAATTATTCGGGAAGGTTAAGGGCGTTTAGCCTTGACATCAATTGTCTATAGCACTCTTTACCACAAGTCCCTCTGTTGCAGAATGCAAAGGACTGTATAAGCAATCAGGATGCCAAACATGCATTCACTACTCGCTCAGGTGTGTCTGTTAATGGTCTCCTCGAGGTGCTACCTGGATTTGATGTTCATCATATGGAAAGGGAAAGTTTTGCACAGCAATCTGGTGTGTGCATTGGTTCTTGCGTGGCACCCATACTGAGCAGTGAGTACGACTTCTTTAGCGACGGTAGAGGGCCGCTCAGAGCAACCTTTTTGGCCTACCAGATAAGATTATTCATTTTGTTGATGACTACTTGTTCTTCACTGACAGGTGAGATTTCAACTGAAAAATGGTGGACGTAATGAAGGTGTTCAGAGAACAAGGGCAGGGACTCATGTCCACTTCAGAAACCCCCAAGAACGATAGATTGCAGTATCGACTTTAGTGTCTCTACCACGACCTACTGTACTCCTGACCTGCCCAGATGTTTCCTCTCCAGCGCCCACGTTCTGGTTCATACCTCCTGCCGCTAGGGACGTAACCTACGAGCGCTGTGGCGCTAGTCGGCACCTGTTCGCTGACGTCAGCTTTAACGCTCGTGGTGATGTTTCGCCAGCGCAGAGTGCTCATATCGTGCACTTATTATGCATAAATGCAAAATACTTTGGAAATAAAAATACGGAAAGTGAATTAGAACGTTTTTTTGCATTTAAAAGGACACTAGCCTTCCTACACTATGCAAGTCCACGGCTTCTCACGTTAGTCAACCAGTGCGCAATAAATACTTGACGGCACTGAATAGCTTACTTGACCCTTGGTCTAAGTTTGCAGAAACAGTCACATAATGCCGGCAGTTCGTCGCATAATACGGACGTTTTCACTCTAGCGCCGTTCAAACGGTCGCAGAGTAGCAGACAAACAGGTTATAGGAAGCGTCACCTACGGTGAGCGTTTGAACGAGAGCAGGGACGCGCGCTCCCGTAGGACCCTCGCTATCTGGGCAGGTCAGGAGTACAGCAGGTCATGGTCTCTACGACTCGACTGCTCTAGTCATAGAACACGCAACAGTAAAACAAAGCCAGTGATTAGAAAAAATAACAAGCTTATTTATCTGACACATCAAGAAAAAGGAATGTCCACGCAGCTCGAAAGGTTCACTGGTGACTGACATTTCTTGTAGTCCGCTGGGCTCTTGCACGACAAACACACTCCCACAAAAACAGCTAATGACAGTGGTGCATGTGTCCCCCATTTTATAGCCCAGTTCGGAGGGGATTACAGTAACAGATTTAGTCAGGCGCGCTTTGAATGCTCAAAGGCCAAGAGGCACGGGGGCTGTATGCTAGATGCGTGGAACTTTCAAGAACTCAAAGAGGCAAAAAAAGAAAAATGAAACACCTGTCCACAACATCCACCCTGATTTGGTTTTTTGCCCTGATGAGATACGCTGGCAGTATAAGCCAAGATCGCAAAAGGGTTTGCACAGCTATCAGTCTGGCCACTCTACACTTGTAGAAAACGGAATTGCTAATTCGTTTATCCAGATTGCTATTTCAAAATCTTGCCTGCACCCATAGGCGTGCGCGGGGGGGAGGGGGGGCGCAGGGAGGTGGCCATCCCCCCAGTCACATTAGAGGGGGGGATGCAAAGTCTGCCCCATACATTGACTTAATAGGGAGAGGGGGAGGGTGCTGCAACGAACCTTCGCATCCCCTGAAGGGGAACCCTGCGCACACCTATGCCTGCACCTGATGATAAGAGACAGGTTACCCTGGTGCAGTAATAGTGGCTACTATAGTGAACACACGCTGATATATGTAAGAGCAGGTGGCAAGTTTGTGCCGCCAGAAAGTGCAGAAAGTAGGCCACTTTCAGTGATGCCCTGTGTTCATGGTGCGTCCCATCACTACGAGTGGTGACTGCTATAATGTGAATGTGATTTTTTCCACCAAGAATAAGCTAAATGGGATTTGTGCAAGACTTCAGTATTGACAAAAAAGAAAAGCAAGAGGGGAATGCACCGTGAAACACGGCCTTTGATTTGTGCGGTGCGTTAAGGGCAGGGGCGTAGCCAGGGGGGGGGGGTTGGGGGGTTCAAACCCCCCCCCCCCCCCGTAATTTTTCAGTTTTGCTTGCGTATATAGGCACGCACACATACAAACGCACGCACGAACATACATAAAGTATGGTTGAACCCCCCCCGAAAAAAATTTCTGGCTACGCCCCTGGTTAAGGGGGTAGTATAACTGATTCTCTTTTCATGTGAAAAAGTTTACGTATAGGCAAGACTGGCCACTGTATGAAAATTCGTCTGGCAAACACCACGCCTCTTTGAAATGTGCTCCGACATCAAATTTGACCTTACAGTGCAGTCACTGTGGATGCAAGCCGCTGTTTGAACTAGCCTCTGTTTTAATCCGTCGTAGGGTACAAGTAACTCAACAAATAACTGAGGCTTGCATCATCCAAAGGCAAGGCTCCGTGTGTCTGTAGAACTCCTTGATAAATAATTGTCATTCCTTAACATACCTGCCTAATGTTGCACTTTGTAATTGCAATGCGTGCATGGTTTCATTTTGATGGTTTTCTTTATGATAGAGTTATTGTTGTGTATTTTCCGATACTGCATCTTTGGGTGTCATTGCAGGCGACGCATGCGGGATTCCTTGCTTGGTAGGGTCAGTTTTTTCCTTGATAGTGCAAAGGGTTTTTTAGAACTGTCATTTGTAAGCGCGATGCGTGAGATCATCGTGATTAGAGTTAGTATATATGCATGTATGTTCCCAAATGAACATGGGTTGAAGTTCAGCGCTTGTTATGTCTACGTCTTCTTTGCTTCCGTTGTTTATGCGCTACTCATTCGAAGTCATGCATCTTTACCAACCTGCCAAACTTGCCGCACTTTCGATCGGATGGAATTTCGTGACCGCAATGGACTCCCTTTCGCATAAGGCAATCGCGGTTAAGGAACTCACGCTCAATCGCAATCGAAATAGCATGGTGTGATGCCTGTATTCCTCAATCGAGACGGAAAAGCAGCTTCGCTGAGCCGACAGAATCGCGCAGTTTGCCGAACGCTTCGTATGGTCATGCAAGTGAAAAACGTACTATCCTTGAAACGCGCACAGTATAACTGGTACAACCAGTACAACGAACGGATGGCCACAATTCAACCACCGCACACGCACCACAAAAATGCACCACACAAAAGCCATACCGAGCACAAATTACGTAAGTGTGCAGCGGATAACACACGCATTCAAAGACCAACGATCCCATTATTCACTCCTCAACAAGCACACGGGCAACGATAAATAGCCGCACACGAACATCGAGCA
The DNA here is from genome assembly GCF_013339695.2 of Rhipicephalus sanguineus. Classification (NCBI taxonomy): domain Eukaryota; kingdom Metazoa; phylum Arthropoda; class Arachnida; order Ixodida; family Ixodidae; genus Rhipicephalus; species Rhipicephalus sanguineus. The sequence continues at coordinate 47,597 of NW_023616348.1, forward strand.
CAAATTACGTAAGTGTGCAGTCGATAACACACACGCAAAAAATAAAAAATGCCTACTAGCAAAAAGCGTATTGTAGGTTGCCTGAATCGTCGTCGTAAAGTTTAGGCAAATAGCCACAGTCTTTCACAGATCCAAGCCAAGTGGGGTGAAAATAGCGTTTCCTAATTTTGACCCGGGTCAGAATAACGAAGCGCTATTTTCGCGAAGGTCTGAATAGTCAGCCTTTATGCCGTCCGTCCATTGGCGGATTCAGAGGGGCGCCGGTAGGGGCGATCGCCCCCCCCCCCCCAAAGACTGTGTGACACGCCCCCCCCCCCCCTTTCCCTCTAGTGCCTGCGTCCACCTCCTTTTCAGGTTGCCCCGGCTACCACTGCCCAAACCGCAGAGGAAGCCGAATGGCTAGAGCGTCCGTTTCCAATGCGGAAGCTACCGGGTTCGATTCCCAGTGCCGCCGGACACCCGCCGGTTTTTCTAACGAGTTGCCCCAGCCTGGCAGTTTGTGTTCTAGGCACTCGAGATGGTACCCTCGTCTATCTTCCAACTTCTTTCACCCCCTTTTCATCTTTTCCAACGACGATGAGCCTTTGTTCTGCTATTTTAATACCTTTCCCCTGGACAGGAGGGTTGAGATGTTCTTCTCGACGAGAGACGGTTACTAACCTGTGCTTTTCTCTTCTTCTTTATCCAAAAATTTCATCTCCTCAACTCCCTTGCTTCCTCAGCAAAAGGGGGTGGCAGCTTAAAGAAGCACTGACATCAAATTTACGCATGTCAAGATATTTGCATCCACGAGTAGTTATCTACCCCCTAGTGGCGATTCGCGACCGAAAATGACTCTGAGGGACGAATAGCTATCTGTTTTATTGATTTATATCACCGGTATCTAGCACGATTCAAAACGGCCTGCAAGCCCGCCATTTTTTAGCGCTGGCAGCGCTCCCTCGCGGTCAACTCCAGACCGCGCCCCAGTTTACCACTTGTCCACAGAAAGGAGTGACGTGAGGATCAGCTGCTCAGCTAAAATTTCGTCTGCTAGGCGCGCACGTTCAGTCATGCCTTGTCACCAGCGTCGCCGTCAAAAGTATCGACTTGTGTTGAAGACGACATTCTGGAACTTAGAATCACCGCGATACGCGACGTCGCGAATCATTTTCGCTTCAACCCTTTGCAAAACAGCGATTCAGAAATGGACGCCGTTCCAAGCAGCAACGAGGAGGTGCCTGGGGACGCACGCTTGGGCCATACTCGCTGGTGTGTCTTAATTAGCTATATCAGAGAATTTTAGCGTGCACGGCATTCCGGTATACGCAAAGGGGTCCATGGAATATCGGCATAGCGAATGCACACCAGCGGAGAAATAGAATGCGATAGGTTTCTAACATTTCTGTGCTTGCCAGGTTCTTCTTTGCGCCGCCACATGGCCCCACCTCTGCAGTAACCCGGTATTACGCTAGCGCAAGGAAGTCCACGGACGAACTAACATTCACTATTAACGCTACATGCGTGTTACTTGTTAGCGATGTTATTTATCTATAGGCTACTCCACTTCGATAGCTTGTGGTCGTGTTGGCGTGTACCGTACAATTTATAAATAAAGTTCATTGACTGACGTACTGACCGTACGTGTAATGAAAACGCCAAGCACTTTCCGCTTTTTCCGCGCCTCGACGAGCAGCTGCGCACTACGCAGCGGTTCCCCGACATGCTGGCACGTAGTCGCTCCGATTGATCGCACTCGAGCACACGACAAATTAGTCGATGCGACACGATGAATCGCAAGCACAGATCGGGACAGCAAGGAGAGCCACTGGCTGGGAGTGAGAGCGTCGCCTCGTCGCCTGGCGTCGGCGCCACAATAAATACACTCAGATCGGCGACGTCACTGTTACTAGCGTATCGTCACTCGGGATGGTATTTGCGGAATGTATCACACGTTACACGTAGCAGGCGAAGCTCCGGAGGTAATCTGGTAAACCGTCAATCCTCGTAAATTTTGCCCACTCGATCATCATACAAAGACCTGACACACATGGAGGAAGGAAAACTCAGGAGAGGCCCTATCGTATCCCAATGCATTGCGAAAAGTGTGGCGGAAGTGACGTCAGATTTATGGGGCAAACAAACCGGTATGGGGCAAACAAAACAGGAGACGCCCCGCGGCGTGCTTTCCGCGGTGGTTCGCTTCTGCTCGGATTTGAAGTCCCGGCGTAAACTTAGCGCGTATTGTGCGGTTTGCACGTAGTAAAACGTTGCAAGCAGACGTTTACCAGACTGTTCGTGCGTGGCAGGCCCGAGCACTGCGTGCTGAGATTCTTCGTGGAGCGTTTTTGTGCAACAGTACAGAAAGTACCGGCACGGTGGTGGTGAAAACATTTATTGACAGAATTTCTGCGGAGAAGCTCCGGATATGCGGAGGTTCTTGACTTGCGGTGGGGGGGCCTTCAGTCGTCGTTGCTGGCCAACAAGTCCCAGAGAAAACCATCATTCGTATATTGGGTATGTGGATACAGTCAAACCGCCATGTCAATCACACACTTGGCCTCCTTCGTACCACCACGCTACAGGTGGCCAGAATGATATCGCGGGTCGCCACTCGTCGCCATGGCATGCGTGAGGAGGACACTCTAAAACTCGTACGTAGCCTCGTTGTAAGTAGGGTGACATACAGTTTGCCTTACCAACGGCTAACCAAAAGCGAACAGGACCAAGTAGACGCAATGCTCCGCAAGGCCTACAAGGCGGCACTGAAGCTACCACCGAGCACTCCCACAAGCAAGCTCCTCGCATTGGGTCTCCACAACACCTATTCAGAACTTTGCGAAGCTCAACTAACCACGCAGCTGCAGCGGCTTACGCTAACACCAACAGGCCGCGACCTGCTCCTACGCCTCGGCTATATCAGCCAGCTTCAGGACGTTGCTCGCCGCAAGTCCATTCCCGACCACCTTCGTACCACATATAAAGTCGCCCCCATCCCCCGTAACATGGATCCACGATTGCATCAAGGCCGCCGGGAAGCCAGAGTGGAAGCCCTCGAACGAGAGCATGGGCACAAGAACACCACGTACTATGTTGACGCCGCCAACTACGATCTCGCGAACACCAAGGCAGTAGCCACAGTCGTGGACCACACATTCAAAGAACGTACCGGCACGTGCCGTAATCAAAAACATTCAGCCCCTGCATCATCGTATTCGAACTTACCTAGCAGTGACTTACGCGTTCTACAGGGCGTTAGATCTCTCTTTTCCTTTCTCGTAGCCCGATTTCCCGATCTATTGCCCGATTAGCGGTTGCGGCGCAACTCCAACCTATAGTTGACGTAACTTCACGTCGAAAAGAGGACACCGCTGTATTGTATAGGCGATCGTGCACGTAAAGTTTGTAATTCCAGTGCGCACACAACACAAGCACGCAGCGAGCGCACACCGAACAATACATACATCACGTAGTCCGATAATAACAACAAAAGTTTATTGCCCTTTCGTTGAATGACACAGCCTCTAAAACGTACGATGCCTTCAGCGCATGTTATGTACGGCGCGTCAGACGCCAAATACAAAAGTTCACATGAGTTCTGAGTTGACAGAATGAGTAACAAGCAACAGAGCGCACATCCGAGAGCTTCGCACGCAAATACCATGCCTTAGTGATCAGCAATGAAGCGAACGTATACGTACACATGAAAAGTGACACCCCGTACTGTCCGCAGTGCACGCAATTTGCACCGGGTATACGCAACAGCTGGGCATTGCGTAGCTTTCCTAAAGAACACACACCAAGTGCAGCATGCGTGAATCGACTACACCGCTTGCACGGCGTAAAACAAACAAACAAACAAACAAACAAACAAAAAGGCTGCAAAGTTTCGCGATGCGCGCATGCGCTTGTAAACGTCGCGACGGAAGTCGCGAAATGTTTCGCTGCGCCTTCGCTAGGAGGCGATGCGGGTGTTTGCGATGTGGAGGCTTCATGAATGTGACGTCAGGGCCTCTCCTTAGTATTCCTTCCTCCATGCTGACACACAAACGCAGGGGTCCTCATATGACGTTAAGCTCAGTAAAACGTTTGTTGTCGGCGTTGCCGTTTTGCCTTTCGAGGGCGAGAGCGCGTTCACGATCGTTTTCATCCATGGCAGAAAGAGGATGTGTTGTCTGGAACGCGCTTATACTTCATGGTCATCAACGTCATCGTTATCACGTGTAGTGGGTACATTCCACTATACTGGAACGCGCTTATTGTTCATGGTCATCAGTCGTCATCGCCATGGAACGCGCTTATGCTTCATGGTCATCAGCGTCATCGTTATCACGTGTAGTGGGTACATTCCACTATAATGGAACGCGCTTATTCTTCATGGTCATCAGTCGTCATCGTCTTCTTTATCACATGGAGTGGATACATCCCACTATGCGTGGCTACCTACCAGTACATACTACAAAGGAGGGACAGGCCCACACCCTGAGGAGCTTCGCCCCTAAAAAATCTTGGCTACGTACGTGCACTGAATGTAGTGTTTTTTTCATCAGTTCAGTGCCAGTGTGCAATATATTGCACATGCTTTTGTGAGCGTACCCAGCGCCGTACATCAATAAAACTTTTTCACCATGATGAGGTGGGCTCATTTGCCCAAAATAATGTGTTTTCTTGATAAATATGAAAAAATTCGTAACTCGGGTCCCACGAGGATATATATATATATATATATATATATATATATATATATATATATATATATATATATATATGTATACATACATGTACGTGCGTATGTGTACGTATGTGTGCATGTTATATATAATCGCTGATTTGTTGAAGGAAATGTCTGATGTGCTCCCTCATTCCGCCTATCCTGCAGCCTGGCAAAAAGAATTGCTTGGCTCAATACAAACACGGCACACAAGGAAGGTACACAAGGAACAAACACTAGGTAATTTTTGTCAGTATGCACCAACTAGGCCCCCAAAAAGGCCTATTATATACTGCATCTGTTCTCAATATTCGGCACCGGCGAGTCGCATCTGTGACTTTGCGGGCGGTCCTTGATGATTGCCGCCAGCGCCTGCAAGGCCTCCGAGGTAAGCGGTCGACTTCAATAGCCACACCGAACCCCATCCCTCAGGTGCACGGGTGGGCATGCACTTAGCGACTTTCGGCGCGCTTCTACAAGATAACACGCTGAACAAAGACACACGCGATGTGCGTTGACATCCGGCGTCCGTGACCATATTTCCCTTTCATGCCGAAGTGTATGGATATCACCTTTTAGCGCGGCAATCGCGTTCTTGCCTTTGTCACTCGTTAACCTTTTTTCCCGGAACCACACACGTAGCCCTGTTGCTTTCGCCCTGTCTATTTGCTATTTATTTCTTGTTTGTTTGTGTGTTCTGATCTCGCCTCTTGTCAAGTTCTAACAAATTGCGACACTGTGTATGTCAGTATGTATGTCTCTCCCCCTCTCACTTTCTTTTCTTGTTTTGCTGTTGTTATTGTTCTGGCCCCTCTCCTTGTCCCGTTCCAACGAATCGTGACGGTGTGTGCATCTGCGTCTGTATTGCAAGAATCTGTACTTAAAGGGGTACTGACACAAAAATTTTGGCCTCGCGTTTTTTTGCTGCAATGTGTTGCTGGGGTGCTGTTAGTCATAACACGGCACATCGTTTGCTGCAGCGCGACACAGATAATTAATCACAGGCTCCTCATTACCGACCAGTGTCAGTTTCGGTTTCAAAAACGACAAGCCTCCGGGTGCAACTATCACCACCCAGCGGCTGCAGCGCTCGATCACGTCAGCACACAGAAGTGTGACGCACTTCCGCGCTGTTCGCGTCGTCTCCTCGCATTCGCACGCTTGCCGCACGTGCTGCGCTATGTCGTCGCCATCATCGTCCTCGTTGTCGTAGTCCTCCTCATCGTCGTCTCTTGGCGACAATTTTCTTGAGACACCAACAGCGCGGCGGCGAGCGCGTCAAAACAGAAATGGCGGCTACGACGTCATCATAACTTGTTGTACCGGCTACAACGGTTACGTAGGGGAAGTAGGGGGGTCACCTCGGGTCACCTCCGAGGGTGTCAATGCAACAGGTGCGGCCTAAAATGCTGGATCGCGCACGCGAACTTCAAAATTCATATAAAATACCTTCCAAGCTTTATTCGCTGTCGATATTTTGCAGATGGTACACGCACGTACACGGAAATCGATCCAGCAGGCTATCTCGGCCTCGAAATTTTGTGTCAGTACCCCTTTAATTAAAAGCTATGTACGAACCAGGCCCAACAGAAGTTTTATTGAACTTTATGAATAAATACAATTATACGTAACAAGACTGTTTGTTGGCTTAATTAGCATTTACTTAAGGACACAATTAGGCCCTGAATTAGAGGACAAGCACAAAGGGAAGAACACGATGACAGGACCGCTCGTCTTGTCATCGTGTTCCTCCCTTAGCGTGTGTCTTCTAATTCGCGGCCTAATTATGTCCATAAGTACGCATTTATGCCGATGGCGGCCTGCCCGGTATATAGTAGAGATTTGTATCATTCAATGAAATTTCGTTAACATCTAGAAGCTGCTTACTAACAATTGCGTTTTTTATTGTAGGCAACAGTGAGTGTACATCTCGTTTTCCGTAATTCGTACTACACTTCCTTGCAGATATTTAGGCTTGCGTATCTCATATATTGCCTTGTTTGCTCCTAGTCGAAATAGTGTTTTTGGCGCATTGTCATTAATATTACTATTGTTATATTACTATTTTTATTAGCACGTCAACCACAAGTTCTTTTTAAGTAAGCATTTGTAGAAACAGGGGCGTAGTACATTCTTTATATTCATCGTATTTGTATTAGCAACATTGCTTGAAGCGTGCGAACTTCATAGTAGAAAACAGCGCAGTAATAGAAGACAAGAAAGACCAAACAGGACTAGCGCTGAACAGCGCTGGTCCTGTTTGGTCTTTGTCTTCGTTGTATTGCGCTGTTTTCTACTATGCTTGGAAGGCCCTCCGGCCACTCCAAGTAAGTACGCCTATGCAAACGGTGTAAGCACAAATTTTCTCTGAAAAAAATATGGGTGATTATAACGTAAAAATACCCCGTATTTTTTTTTCCTTCCGCATTAAGGCCCGAACACACGTACGCGTTGCAGCGCGTCAACGCGTGACGTTTTGACGCGGCGTCGCGCCCTCTCCCTATGGGGAGAGAGGGCGCGCGGCTACGCGAAGCTGCGCGCCCTTTCTCTCCACAGGGAGAGGGCGCGACGCCGCGTCAAAAAGTCACGCGTTGACGCGCTGCAACGCGTACGTGTGTTCGGGCCTTTAGGCGTTAGCTGTTTATGATTGGCCGAAATTTTCTGGGTCATACACACGGCACCGGCTCGTAACGCGATGCAACAAATGACCCCAAAATTGCCCGTTGCGTAATGACCACAAAGCACGACTACATAAAAATAAGAAAGTACGCTATTTACAATACGGCATATTTTTGGTCACTGGTTCTTCGTCATTCGTCAGAAATTTTCGGTGTACCTTAAAATCGCGTGCTTGTTACGCGACGTCACAAATCTGTGAAATCTCGTGGTGTTCAAATGAGGTGCGCACACCAAACAGCGCATTACTGTGTTGAACAATACCTAAATATTTTTTGTAATAGCCGGACAGTGTCTCATTCCGAAGGTAGTTCAAGAAGGCTGCCCGCCGATCACATTGGCAACAGCTACTTATAGCGGCTGGCGACATAGATTCATATGAGTATAATAAATATTTTCAGTTGTATAGTATAACGATGTTGAGCTGTTTGTGCGCGTGTACAACTCTGCGAACTCATCCTTGCTGAGAGAGAGGAAAAGAGGGAGAAAAACTCGAGTAAATGCGTCGCAGAGTGGAGGGGCATCGCGTGAATGTTGCGTAATTGGGTTTCGCAGAAGCGTCGCGCTGCCCGAGTGATGGATCCGCTGCTCGACGTTCACGAACGGTTGCTGCTTCTCGAGCACGACGTTCAGGATCCACAGCCCGTCGTTGCCGTTTCGCAGATGCCTCTCGTTCCCCGAGTGAAGGATCCGCAGCCCGTCGTTGCCGTCTCGCAGCAGCTTCTCGTGCACGAAGTTCCGGGTCCGCAGCTCGCTTCAAACGCTTGCGTTCAGCGTCGTATGCTCGTCTCTTCGCAGCCTTGTCTTCTGCGTTGCTTGCTGTTGTTGACGCCGACGACAGTGAGGGTGGAGTAACGTTGCCCTCAACGAGTGGTGGGACGCTGTTTGAAGGTACTGTTGCTTCCATCGCATCTACTCGAATCAAGCAAAGCGTCAAGTCAAGCGAAAGCCAAGTAAAGAAGCCCTTGACTGAATTTCGAACGCGCGCTCCGCCGCTTATATACACACCCCCGCGTTCGATCGAGAGGACGGAGGGACGGAGACGAGGGAGGGAGGGAGGGAGAGGAGAGGCTTGCTGCCGGCACGAGACGAGCCGAGCATGCGCAGTGGGGGTGTGGACGGCGGCCGCCGCCGCATGTGCGACTAAGAAATGTTCCGCATTTAAAATGAACAGCGCTGCGCGTGTGGGCTTCCTTGCTGTCCGAGTTGTATTTGGCCTTGCACAAATCAATTCGAGATGACTCAAGACCAACTGGCCCGGCTGTCACTTCAGTCTCTTTAGTCCAGAAAACCCAGATAGCCGGATCGAATCTCGGCTGCGGCGGCCGCACTTTCGATAGAGGCGAAAATGCTTGAGGCGCGCGTGCTTAAAGGGACACTAAATGCAAATAACAATTTATGTCAGAGTGAAAGCTCAATGTATGACAGCGCCTAAAACGGCAGTGTTATCAACAGCAATGCCCTACTTACCGAGAAATTAGCTAAATGTATCACACGATGAGCGCCATGAGTGGCACATTTTGGAAGTGATCCCGGTGACGTGGGAGAGTCTGAGTACAATTAATCACTAGTAATCAAAGCAGCTGCAATAAAAAAAAAGAACCTTCCGTGCATCAAGACACGTAATGAAATGTTGCTTGTTCGTTTCTGTTTGATACATGGAAAAAAGAACCTCTCTGGCGTTGCCATGGGGAACGGCGCGCGTGGTTCAAAAGTAGCGTTTTCGCCGAACTGCGCTTCGCCCGGCGCCCTGCTTCGCTCACGCGGTCGCGTCTCAGTGGTAGTTTCGGTATCGCGTACTGCCGCGTGTGTTTTGCACGCTCGTGAAAGTCGGTCTGACAGAAAGTTCGACAAAATACCGCATGCATGTGATGTTGCCGGATGCCCGAATGGTGCACGCATAGAGTTAATATACTGACTCTAGAGGAAAAGCTCCCCATAGGGCCTATGCATTGAAACCCATAACCGCATGGGTTCCGCCATGATGGAACAAAACGAACGTTGCCAGACCCTGAGACGCTCGCTATATTTGACGGTAGTAATCAGTCTTAATGTACCAACGAAGTCAGCTATGCGCTGTTCAGGGAACGTCAGCTGTGTTTTGATGCGTCAAGCCATTTGTTATGTAGCGTTGTCTGTGCAGCTGGCCCGAATGACAACAGTTAACATTTCCACCTGTTTATGATGTTTTTTACTAGGCACGCCCTACAAATAATGCATAACGAATAAAGTTTCTCCGTTCGCTGGCACAAGGGTCACTCGACAGATTCGCAGCTCGAAGCAAAGTGCGTAGGCCGTGGTAGCGCGGTGCTTCGACTTGCAATGACGAGACACCTGTATCCACGTTCTTTTTCAGCTCATTGCTGCCGTACTTCAGCGCAGAGTGCCATAAAGCCGAAAAATGTCGATTGCAGCATGCAGCGACGAATGTGAGTGAGACGTCACCCGAAAGCTTCAATCAAAACTAAAGATACAGGGCACACAAAACTTTGTCCCTGTTAAAAAGTCTAAAAAAAACTTCGGTTGCGCCTAGTTGGTACATAACTTTCAGTGTGTTACGAAAGCTTCGATTACAATTAGAACAAGAAGTTTATTTACAGAATTTACAACTGTCTTGAGACGTGATTCTTGGTTCGTCGCTCGAAAGTCTCTGCCTCGTCTTCGAAGTTCCCCCGCACCGGCCACTCTCTCACCCTCGTGGTAATTCTTCTGTTTTGCTTCCATTTCCACTTGTTGAACGCCACGTGCGCAGTCCAGATGCCTTTCCAGGAAAGCCCCACAACCCCGTCGCGCCGTTTCTGCCGTGCCTGAGAGGGCGGTGTGGTGTACCGTTACGTTGACAGGAGGGGAGGACTGCATGCCTACGGTGGGGGGCTGTGAGAGACGCTTTACGACCCTGTAGAAAACGGACTTGTGTCCCAACGCTGACATGTTTCGTCTTTGGGGACCCCGCGGGAGGCTACTGTTGGTTGGGGGCCCCGCGTGAGGCTACGGGAAATCCTTAACACAGTGCTTGTCTCACCTCTTCTTTGCCGTACGTCCTGGTTTGCACTGAAGTTTTCAGCTTGAAAGAAAAAAGAGCTGTCACATGAAGTCGAGTGGCACGTGGCAACAGAAAACGCACACAACGGGACACTATGACAACTACGAGATACACGACGTAAATGAAGTTTCAGAGGCTTTAACAGGACGCGAAAACCGGCGCAATCGGCCGCGAGCGCGCTCTCCAGTGTTGGTCTGGTGTTGATATGGTGGCGCCATTTAATAAACCAACCTGCAGACGCTCCTTTCCGCGCACAGTAATTTGAATAAATAGCCGTCGTATTCTTTCGTAAAAGTATTCAAAATAAACAGAAAACAATATCCGCGTGTTTTTAATTGCGAAAATGCTTCTTTAGGATTGATATGTGATGGCAAGAACGGCAACGTTCCAAAATGTCAGCGTTCTTGTGGTTAGCGGTCTCGCGGCCCAGCTTTTCCTCTAGAGTAAGTATTCGCGATGTCCGTAGACTATCGCGCCGCACAGTGGCGCCTGACGGCGACGACTCTTGGAGGATAGGCAGACGAAGACACGTGTTTTGGCTTGCGCCGTTGTGCTCTTCTTATGCGCGTCATGGCCAAGAAGCACAACAGCAATCGGATGGGCTGCGTGCCCCAGTGCACAAATCGAGCTGTCCCTAAGAAGACAAGCCTCCATTCATTCCCGCAAGATCCGCGGCGAAGAAAGGAATGGGTGGTGAGGCTTCGTATCGGTAAGCCTGTGACGCCGCCGATGCGGGTCTGCAGTGCACATTTCATCCCCAGCGATTTCTTCTGGAGCAACACAGGTAAGTGGAAATCACTTTCACTTTTCGCTTTAATTGACGTAGAGGCCCATACGTGCTAGCGTGACGCGACGCGATGGACAGTAAAAAAAAAAAGAAATGCTGCAAACTGCGGGAAGTTTAAGGAACAAGCAAGCGAGCAAACGTAGTGGACGCGAAGTTGCCTGTTTTCGTGTGATATTCGCAGTTGTTTTTACAGAGATTCAATACCGACTTCGATACACAAGCGAATTCCGTGAAATATTTCAATGAGCTCCGACATTGTACGGGCACTTTTGATCGCGGCCAGGGCCATCGGGATTACGCTCGGTCGTAATCATGATGAAGCTGTTTCGATGCGATCGAATATTAATCATAGCGGTTTATAATAACAGTATTGCACGGACATTTGATCGCGATCAAAGCCGATCCGAATCGCATATTCTAATCGTGATTGGTCCAAACTGATCCACGTCGAGTCTGACTGCGATCAAGAGATTGTGTAGCAGCACCTGATTCGGACCGAGCCTAATCAAGATCGGTCCTGACCGTTATCAAAAGTGCCCGTGTGACAACGGTTTTGCGCGCGTCGGAGGCCTGTACAATGCAGACAATCAATCTATGCAGGCTTCGATCTAAGGTGACATGATGCGCCCGTTTAGCACCAAGCAGTTTTATGAACTTAAAACGGATCGAGAGAGTGTCTTAGACGAAAAGTGGGGCCCTCTGTATCTGCCAATAACTTTTACTGTTCATTGAAACACATATTTTTCTATTTAACGGAGTCGTACTCTGCAGACTCTGAGCTGCTGTGGACACCTGAGAGGAAAAGGCTCCTGTCTACAGCTGTGCCTTCACAACAGCTTCCCAAAAGACGGCATGACCAGGCAGATCCATGTAGGCACCAAGCAGCAGCAGATCGTGCTGCAAGGGCTTCTGCTAGGAGTGATGAAGGTATGTCATTAGCTAATATGTAATAAAACCTTTTCACTCTCTATTTATGTGTGATTATGTGCTGCGGAAAACATAAGAGCGCGAACTTTGCACAACCACAGTAAAAACACAATGCAGTCGCTTAATAATGATGAGCCGTCTATACTCGACTAGTGTGGGGTTTCTCTTGGAACGACATTCATTGGGTGGGCGAAATTGTCTTCGTTCAAATATTGTGGTTCAAGAGTAGCTCCAGTTTTATGTAACGTTTTCACGGTAAGAGTTGATGGACGTACCTAATGAAATCTGTATAGTCCAGTAAAAATCCAATTTAGGTTCATGCTATGTTGTTTTTATCAACCACAGCATCCAAAAACATGATAGATATGTGTTGAAGCTAATTGAAATAGCAAGGTTTCTTATGAGAGGAGTTCTTATGACCTGTTTCTTATGACAGGAGTTCCTACGAGGGGTTTGCCTTAGTTCCTTGAAGTTGAGCTGACATTTGGTTCAGCTCATGTGGGCTGGAATATATCACTACAAGCGCAAAGTCTATGTTGAACTACCAATCTACCGTAAAAAATTCAACCTTTTTTTCTTAGCATTCTAAAGAAGCAAGGTTTATTTAATTTTGATAACTTCTGCTCTGATGTACAATTTCATAAAACTTACAGAAGTGGCGAGCAGCCACTGAAGTTGGAAGAGATACAAGACCAGCGTTTGCTCTGCTACTGTTTCTTTCTTAATTTTGCTGCTCAATTATGCTATGTATATGAGTAAACTTTTCATTTGAAATGTAATACGGGTGAAAAAGATCTGTTTATGAAGCTCTTGCTTTAGCAAAGCTTTATTTGTGCAGCCGTATCCACCGTTTTAGGCCAGGGCTTGCTCAACACGAGTCAACAGAAGCCTCATAGACACATGTGCAGTCATTCCCACGATGGCACAACGCCCCTTCTAAAACATGCGTAGACGGTGGCGCAAGATTTCCCTCTAGGCATTATTTGGAGAAACTCTGTCTGTAGGTGGTAGCATTTAACACGTCTCACCTGCCTTACTGAATTAGTGTACATGTGCATATTTAACACTGTTTAAGCATGAAATTTTCTGCTTATTAAAATGCTGTTGGAACAGCTCACACAAATGCTTGTTATTTCACAAAACAGGTATCGAAAGGTAGCCTCCTGCTTTCGAGCTGATTGTGATGAGACCTGAAACACTCCTCTCTGAATGTTTTTATCACTTTTTTTTCACTTCCGATTGGCCTGTTCCAAGCAGCTGTCACCAACCTTTAAGGGGAATGCTGCAAAAACATATTAATTACAGTGACGGGAAACATTACTGTTTATACAATTCATGCTACATGCAATGATAGCTGTTGGAATACTTTGAGGCCATGATTTTGTAGATAAATACTTCATCTTCCTAAATTAATTACACAGCCTGAATCGAATTATACATAATGCTGCTAGTCACCTTAATTATTTACCAGTCATGTTAGAAAATACATACTTGTTACTGTGGTGTTAGACGTTCTTAACTGTGCGAAATGGCTGGGACACGAGTAAGAAAACACACCGAACAGCATGAGCACAGACTGCCAAATGTTTATTTTCTGCTAAGCAAGGAACGGATATTTCAACCAGGAACCTGGACATGTGATCAAGTGGTGTTACGTCGTCATCTTTTTATCTTTGTTCAGGTTATTTGTTATGTGACAACTGGTTTTTTGTTTCTTTCTTCACATGCGAGCGAGATTGGTCCCAAGTTTAGCGGTGTTTGTTTGGCCACTATCTGGGACTGAATTCTTATTCAGCAATGTTCGTATTTTTGTCGGCACCGGTAAGATTCACATATTGGTCACATGTCTGGGTTTCTGGTTGAAATATCTGTTCCTTGCTTACCAGAAATACGCAGTTGGCAGTCTGTGCTCATGTTGTTCTGTGTGTTTTCTTACTCGTGTCCTGGTAATTTTGCACAGTTTAAGAATGTTTAACAGCAATGAACCAACTAGCCCACCAGAACGTTTTATTGTTACTGTGGCAACTGTCATGCAGCTTTTTTAAACATTTTTCAGCTGCGAGTTTCTGTTGCATAGAAGTTCAACTGATTTCGTGATATCTTTCTACTTTGTTATTGTACAAGTGCGTCCTGGAAGGCTGTCCACATCTTCGGTATCAGCTATACCATCCAGTGCTGTGAGAGTGGCAGCTAATGAGTTGCATAATCCTCCTAGGAGCCAAGAGAATGGTAAGTCACCTCCTTATTTGCATGAAAGATGTTAGATATATGATAGAATAAATATAAATTTGGGCTCCTTAAATGCAAAAGTACAATGCGAGACTTGTGTGAAAATGAGCATTATTGAATTCTTTATTGTTATTATCAAAGAAAAGGTTGGTGTTGTACATAGCAAAGGGTGTACTAAGTTATTTGCACTTGCAACCATTCTAGGAGTTCCTGCTGACAATCTGGGGCAGAGTTCACTTCGCACAGCACCTTGTGAAGTGGAAAGCACAGCTGACACGCCAACAGCAGTAAGTTATCATTTATGTTACATCCATTATGCTTGAATACAAACAATGTGACTAAAGGGCAATGCTGCCGTTAAAGAAATTAACTTGGACCTTCTGCATGGACCATGCACACAATATTTCGAGGCATTAAGGCAAATTACCCACGAGGAAGTGCTTGTTGGTCATTTCAACATTTTATGCACTCTGACAGCACCAAAAAAGGAAGATATAAGAAACATACAAAGCAAGACAAGTACAGGCGTCGAGTAAATTTTGTTGAAATGCTGCATATTAATGCAAAAGATTGGAGACTGGGCAGTAAGGGGGGAGAGAGGGAGCAATTATAGAAAGGAAAAGTTTCCTGATTTTAGGTACACATGGCAAGCACTCTGAGGTGATTTCATTCTTTCTTTATAAGTGCTATTGATGGAGTGCTCATGCATTCCTGCCACATTTGCAATGGTCTCAAAGATTTCAGTTTCTGTTTGGTTAATATATATAGAAGGTAATGAAACACTAGCCTCGCTGTATGTTAAGAGAGCACAGGTAACAATATTTGGCCAAATGGCCTCCTGCGGTGTACGCATCAGTTTTAATGTGGTGCTCTAACATTATCATTGTTCCCTATGTCTGCATAAGGTGTAATCTTTCACAGAACAGCAGAACCCTGTACATGATGCTCAACCTAAGCATTTGAAAGTGAGTTTTGTGCACTTTATTGCAGGCCAGACTATTATTGCTCTCATTTGCTATTTGGCAGGGTTGTGACAAAGATTACTGAAGATGCTCCACATTTTGCTGCTAATGTATGAATTGGAGCAGCACAGGTGTTGTACTGGTGTTACTGAGGCCACATTTTTGTGCACAAATAGCAGACCAAGTCTGGTATTCGTTAAACAGCAGCAGGCATAAACAGTCTTTACAATGAAAGGATAAGTGGAAAAAAAGTACATTCTTGTGCTTCTTCTCTCAGTGCTCAAGCGACACTTTTCTCTCAATGAATGTTGCTCAACTTGCCCAAATTTCAGCAGTGTTTACATTGTCTGCAGGCAACATCGCCACACGCCTTTGCTGAGACTACTAGCTGTAGCCCCAACAATGAGGAGTGTGAAGTGGCCACCGCGCTTCTGCAGCTAGCCGCCTGCAGCCAAGATGTGGAGGAGATCATGAAGAGTACATCTACCATAAACAAAAGTGTTCAAGTGAACACTGAAGTGTCCAATCGAAAAAACTTTAGGCTTCTCAGTGTACTTACTACTGACAAGGCTGTACTCGCATTTACTGGCGTAAAATCTAGGACTGCATTGACAATGATAGCCATCGATAAAGCCCCTCCATGCGTTTTCCGCCGGCTAGGTTCAGTAGCGCCAACTCGTCCGCCCCCTCTCCCTTTACACCGGTTCCCCGCATAGCGGAAGCCGAAGTGCCACCATGATGTTTCTGCTGCTTTTCCGGTTGATGCACCTGCCCCATGCCCGCCTGATGCCCGCCCATGCCCTCGCGACGCAGAAACACCGAGCGAAAACTCGCTCGGCGGCAGGCAGTTTACGACGAACCTCAAAACAACAACACTTGCGAAACGGAGAAGCAAATATGAGCTTTTTCGCGTGTGCACATGCGTGCGCAGAAACAAGATGGAAGGAAAAAGTGGAAGGAAGTGGCTCAAGAACTTCCTTCCGGAAGCTCCGGAACCGGAAGTGGGCGTCGTCGTCAAACAATAGATGGCGGTACTTAAAAAAGCGGCAGTAGACGCGATGGAGGGGCTTTAGCCATCGAAGTAGAGGCTATTGACCAAATGGTCACAAATACACCCGTGCTTGACCGTGTCGTGCTTGTACTGGTGAAGCTGAAGTTATGCCTGTCATTTACGTGTCTAGCAGCATTGTTCGGTGTCAGCAGGACAACATTGACAAAGAACTTTAATGGCACACTATCTACTCTTGCAGCAGTGCTTGAGGCAGCCATTCCTTGGCCAGAGAGAGACGAAATTTCACGAAATATGCCTGACTGTTTCAGGGATTTCAAGGAAGTACGCATAGTGCTTGACTGCACGGAGGTGCAGCTAGAAAAGTCACACTGCGCCTCTTGTCGCATTCTAACGTATTCTTATTACAAAGGAATGCACACTGCCAAGATGCTTGTGGGTGTCTCTCCTGCTGGCCTAATAACTTTCGTGAGCAATGGCTTTGGAGGGAGATCATCAGATAAGGCATGCGTAGAAAAGTCAGGTGTGCTGAGCAAACTGGAGAGTTTCAGAGATGATGTAATGGTGGATAAGGGGTTTAACTTGGAAGACATTTGTGGTGAGGTTGGAATCGGAATTGTCCAGCCACCATTTCTGAGGAATCAGCGCCAGTTCTCTGCAGAGGATTCTGGCAAAACCCTCAATATTGCCAGAGCACGTGTGCATGTAGAACGGGCCATCCAGAGGATGAAAGTTTTTAATGTGCTGAGGGGGCCTGTGCCTTGGGAGTTGGTTGGTTCACTCGACCAGATACTGGTCATAATTGCTGGCCTTGTGAACCTCTCTTCTCCTATACTCTCTGAGAATAAATTTGGGAATAACACTTAAGGGAATATGCTGCTTAAGAACATTTCCTTAAACATATATAACCTAGAGCTATAAAATGCTGGCTGTTTATGTACTTTCTTTATATTGATTTCAAATATCCGATCAGTCTTACAACTAATTGTATAGCTTTCATTGTGTATCATGACAATGTGTTAAGTGCAGGCATTTTCACCCCCACTTTTTCTACCTCTGCATATTTGCAATGAGAAATGCCTACGCATTTAAAGGGTGCACCGAACTGCAGATAGGCACATGTAAAAAATTCCTGCAGATCCCATGCATTGTGGGAATCAATGTCATGCGAACCAGTTGGAGAGAAGCTGCCCGAGTGCATTGTTTGGCTTTGAGTGCATATTCCCCGTAGTGGGTCAAGCAAAAAACAAGCAGATTTAGATGTTGTGTCAAGGGTTTAAATTTCATGCAGCCTATCAGGCATACAAAGCGAGTTCTAAGACACCACTAACAAAACTATCTCCTATACATTCCAGCATTGATATTGTAGATCATTTGAGGAGAGTTTTCTTAATCTACTGTGCAATATCGGTGCACGTTAAAGAACATCTGATGGTCAAAGTTTCCGGAGCGCTCCACTATGGCATGCCTCATAATCATATTGTGGTTTTGACACGTAAAACCCCAGATAATATTATGTTATTGAGGTTTCTTAACCCAGAAAATGAAGGCGTGACTCTATTCACAGACACGTTGGCCACAATTCAATGGAGGCAAAACGTAAATAACATTCGTGTGCTTAGAGTTATATGCATGTTAAATAAACTTAGGTGGCCAAAATTAATGCGGAGTCTCTCACAACAGTGTGCCTCAATCTTATCGTGGCTTTTGGCACATCAAACTTCAGCAGTTATTCATTATTAACCGAGACAAGTTTCTAAAAGTATAACATACATGTACGGAATTAGGCTGATTCTGCCAACTTCGGCAGCATGCACTTAAAGTAAACAAACTGTAGCTTGCGCAAAAGTCTGTCAACATGGTCGTTACAACGGTGCACAACAATGATGTGTGGTTCGACTTCGGAATATATCATGAAATGAGTCACCTGTAGGTTTAGAAGAAGCATGCCGAGCTGTATCTGCGAAAAATAATTATGCTTACAATTAAGAGTAATGTTTTCGCCACTTTTGACATAAGGCAGCTTTCTGTCTTGAACTAAATCAATGGCTGCCTTTGTTTTGCCAAGAACGGGGCTCTTGATCTCTAAAAGGATGGCTGGCTCACCATTCTTAAATATGACGCTATCTGGACTGTAGCCGAGCCATGGCAAATCTGGGTGGACTACAAATCCAATCCATGTTACTGCATCTCCAGTCATCTGCATATACCTATCCAGAGCTTTCGGCTCGCATTCTTTGCCATACCGTGTGGCAGAGTTCCCGCGGAAAGTATCTCTCATCATTGAATAAACGAACAGCGCAACTGACAAGGACAAAGGAAGGTAACAACACCTTGTCCTTGTCAGTTGCGCTGTTCGTTTATTCAGTTATGACCTACCAACTTGCCCAAGTTTCCACGCTTCATATCTCTCATCATCTTTGCAATTTTGTTGTCCCATGAGCTACTTTCTTTGGGAATGTATGTGTAGAGAGAGTGACACTTACTTCCCGTAATTCTCACTTTTCGTTCGCGCTGCCACTTGGTATTGTCCTGAGACCTGGTCTCTACACATATCCTTAAGGATTCATTATAGGTCATTGCAACGTGCTTACTATAAAAATCTCTCTCCTTGTTTGTGAGGTCTGCTTCAGTGAACTTGAATATCCTGAATGCGGTTGAACTTCTAAATGCTACATCATGAAACAGCATTAAAGAATAAGGCGCCACGTTTTGCTCTACAATGTGGCGCAGCAATGACTCTTCCTCATCGTTGGCATCTATTTCCATGGCAGGTACTTCTTGCTGCTGCTGTCTTCCATGGAAGTGTTTCGCCAATGCACTGTCGGGTAGCGTAGCAATAATTCTACGCCTGATATTCTCCCGTGCTTGCTCAGAGAGGTGCAAGCGGGGGGGGGGGGGGAGCCTCTACATGGCATAGGTCCTTGTGCTCTCGTGCAGCATACAGAGGAGCTGCCTTAAGCTTGCCCCAGGCTTGTTTGATATCCGTAGAAGTCAACGGCTCCAGATTCTCTATGCCGGTCCTGTTAATAGAGAACAGCAAGTGACATGTTATTTTCAAATTTGCTTCATTTTCCACAAGTTCACCTATGTATGCATAGGTCGGAAAAAAAGTTGGAGCTCACTCAGACTCGCCAACAAATATATTCCGCACTGAGGGCTCACTCGCACTCATATTCACCAAAATTTTCCTCAACCGGACACACTCGGACTCACTAAACTTTTTCTCAACCGGACTCAGACTCGCTAAAAATTGCCTCAACCGGACTCACTCAGACTCCAGCTCACCAAAATGCTATGCACCCGGATTCACTCAAACTCAGACACATGAGCTGATCTGAATCTGAGTGAGTTTGCCGACCTATGTATGCATGTATGACACAAAATATTAAGGCGCGACAATGGCGTCCAGCACTTAGTGTGCTTGAGTGGGCTGGTTGGTACATAGCAGATGAAGAATAAAACAATGTTCGAGCTGATTATCATTGTTGTATGGCCTGTATCACATGTATGTGCTTATGTTTCGTTGTTTTGCACAAATACCTGCTTCCTTATATTGCAGTTGTTTTGCAATAAACTTTGGTTGTTAGTCAGCTCTGTATCTGTGTCTTCATCTCGTCCTGTTTTAAGCACTTATGTAATTTGAAAGTTATTAAGCTGAAAATAAATAGCCCACTCTGGCAGTGAGAACTTCAGAGGCGGTGCCAGGAAATTTTTACGATGCTGAAGTGTTGTGGGTTCAGTTGCTGGTCAATTTTTGGCGTTCAAATATTCTCATAGGAATCTGCACAATATTGCCACTCTTCAAAGGGCCCTTCATGAGGCTTGGGCAGTGCAAATGGAAGAGTGCAACACACAGTTCAGAGGTGATCATATTTGCACAGTATAAAACAGCTGGCATGCAAATACCCAAAATAACAAAACAGAAGGCTGCGCTCACTTCACTTGAGAGAGCCACTCTTCAAGAAAGCTTTATACAAGCACTGTGATAGTTGAGACTGCTCTCGGCCGTGAGCTCTTCAGTAAAATAAGCAGTACTGCCAAATTATGGAAATTTTTTAATGTGTGAGAAGGTCATGTCTTCCAGTGACCTTTATGGTGAGAGTTAGCAAAGATGCTTGGCACATAAAATTGAAGTGACCAGAAATTGATTGCTTTTTAATTAATACATCAGTTACTATTGTGACGCTGCATTTGTTAACTAACAGTTTACATTGCTGAGTGAAGTAACTGTAATTGGGTAATTTTTACTCTAACCTGCACAGGTCAAGGTAACTCACAAACACAAGAAATTACGCAGTACAATGCAGGGTGGCTTGTCAATAAAAAGGCCAGCTCCATGAAGATTTAAGCCTTCATGCATCATTATTTGAATTCTTATCAATATGAGAAAGAGAAAGACGGGAGGACAGGGAGGTTAGTGAGTTCTCATATCGGCTGGTTGCCCTGTCGCATATGCTTAAAAGCCAAAAACTGTAAGACAAAGCGTGCTTGCCCGTTCACTAGGAGCAGCATTGCCACCAGATGCTTGCACCGCTGCGAGTTACCCGCTTTGCAGGAACAGTGACCCTAAAGAAACACGAAATGTGTAAAACAAAAGCACTTTTTTATACTCTGAGAACTTATGCAGACGAAGTCTTCGCCACACAGACGCTCACGGCATGCACTTCGCAAGCGTTGAATTATGACGACGTGCATGTCGGTGACGTAGGTGCTTGCACGTCGTGCAAAGACGCGCGCTGTTGCTAATCATGAAAGTGTTATTGACGGCCGTTGCTTAAAACAAAAACGTTTCGTTTAAGTTCACAGTTATGCTATATAAATCGGCGAGAACCACATCCAGGCCGAAATGACACGGCCGTCAACTCGCTCGACGTTCGCGCGACAAATATTCTTGCGGTACGCGGTTCGTAAGATCGTCTTGTTAAAAGGAAGCATTACTGCAGCGCAAACAGCAATTTCATGCAGCACATAGCCATGGATTTTCTCTTCTTGTAAAAGGGAAGCGTAAACAAATACTATTACTGCAGCGCAAACAGCAATTTCATGCAGTGCATAGCCATAGATTTTCTCTAATTTTAGTGCGGCACAATAGGGCATATGCATACGCACCTTGATAGTGCCGTCAAGTCCATAGACGAACTCAAGTTCGTGTGGCTTTTGTTGCACGTGCGATGTCTGGACGCACAGCCCTTGGACGGTAACAGACAAAGCGTCGCAGCTTTTCCTTCCACAGCATATAATGTGCCGGGCGTTCAACACCGCTTCGCCTTCAATTAGGCATCTAATTCTTCTGTCTTCCGCTCCAATGTGGCTCATAACATCCGCTAATGAAAGCGGCCTCGCAAAAGGAATTGATTTGCTGTCGCACAAGGTGCAAAACTTGTCGCACCATGCTGAAAAACACGCAACGAGCTGTGTTGTACAAGTGTCTCTCCGGGCATACCGGAGCGCCTATCATCCCTCGAGCAGCCATTTTGAGTCGACTTGCGCGCCACCTACAGTTCGCGGACAGTGCGAATACTAACTATATGGGTGCACGCCGCCAGTGCACGCCGCCGCGCAGTGAAGGCGGGAAACGTTGGGCGCGGCAACAGTGACGTGAAAAATACCGCTTTCAGGCGGGTGATTTGAAGTGCGCTAACGCGATGCAGACCACTAAAACGTGATTTTATTTCAAAATAAGCACTTCCTTGGCATAAAAGTAGCACTACGAGGTTTGGACCGCTATTACAACAATCAACGTCGACTTAATATTTGCCTTTAGTGTCCCTTTAAATTTAGGTGCACCCCAGGTGGTCGAAATTTCCGGAGCCCTCCCCTAAGGGGTCTCTCATAATCATATCGTGGTTCTGGGATGTCAAATCCCAACAATTATTAGTCCAGAAAACCGTGGACCTTGACTATTTCCCTGGTCCGGTAGATCAAGTTGCGGGACAAGCTTGAAAGCTGGGATTCCCAATGTACTCGAGTCTATTGCCTTATTCAGTAGACTCGAGTACACAGTAGTACTGCCCTATTCAGCAGACTCGAGCAAGACAGTGGACTCGAGTCCCAATGTACTCGAGTCTACTGTCTTGCTCTGCGGGTGTAAAATAACGCGTTGCTCTGGCTTTAGTATAGAGCAATGGGTAATTGAAGGTCGAATCACCATATTACTTGGCATTCCCGCTCTTTGCGCGGCGAAGCTTTGCTGGTTCAAAACAGTCATTATGCAGCAATGATGATAAAGTTACTTGAGGAAATGTTGACAGTAAAGGTAACCAATTAAGGAATGACCAATGAATACGTGATTGTTGTCAGTATATTTTGATCCAATTGCATATTTTTGTTATCTATATTATCATATCTAAATGATAATGATAACTTAAATGACAAATAAATGATAATGATAATAAATGATAATATCATAATTAAACGCGCGACAATAAGTCACACGTATCTGGCAGAACTCCGGAGGCAAAAGATAAGAAGCTAGCAAAATGACAATAAATTTCAACACGTAAAATAGCAATATGCTTCTGCGGCTCTACTTGACAAGTGAAAAACAATATACATCACAAAGAGAAACGAAAATGTCTTAATTGTGCCTAATACACCAACACACGATTTCAAAGTTCACTGCAGGCTCACTTCTGCACATGTCTTGCTTGCATGCCTGTTAGATCTCTTCGCCGCGACTTGACGCAGGTGCAAGCGCAGCCTCATCCTCGCTTAGTTTGAAATTAGCAGCTTTTCCACAGCTTCTTCGTGTTGCTGATAGCAGAGGCGTAGCCAGAAATTTTTTCGGAGCGGGGGCACCTTTTTGATCTGAAGTGGGGGTCGGGCAGGCAGATGTGATCGAGTGTCATGTTGTGCTCTCTTTAGCCATGGCAAAAAAAAATCGGGAGAGGGGGGCACGGGCCCAAAAAGAAAGCCGTTCGCAGGATTTCAAATGCTCTGGAGCATTTGAAATCTTGCGAACGGCTTTCTTTTTGCAACAGGAACAGAATTTTGACATTCGAGCTGCGTGTGTTGCCCCATACGAGATGACAATAGTTAATATGGGATATATTGTAAAGCTAGAGCTTTACTGGTAACAGGAGGCGCAATCTTATGAGTATTAGTATACCAAAAAAAGTCGGGCAGCTCCGCACTAATGGTGCGGCAGCAGCGGAGCGGGTGGCGTTCCCCTCCTCCCTCACCTCCCTACTTCTCTCTCTTTCCCTCTATCTCTCTCGCACTCTATACCTTTTGTCACGTGGTGTATCTAACTGGTCAAAAATGAAATCAGTGCGTGCATCGAATGGACATTCGATGCACACACTGATTCCATTTTTTACCAGTTAGATATGATGCCAATAAAGTCATTATACAATATATTTATACACAGCCACCATAGTCCACCATAAAGAAAGCGACAAAATCCCAATAAAGAAGGGTGTAAGGCAGGGAGACATGATCTCCCTAATGCTATTCACTGCGTGCTTACAGGAGGTTTCCAGGGCCCTAGATTGGGTAGGGATACGAGTCAATGGAGAGTACCTTAGTAACCTGCTATTCGCTGATGACAGTGCATTCATGAGTAACTCAGGGGACGAATTGCAACTCATCATTACTGAACTGGACAAGGAAAGCAGTACGGTAGGCATGAAAATTAATATGCAGAAAACTAAAGTGATGTACGACAGTCTCGGAAGAAAACAGCGCTTTGCGGTAGGCAGCGAAGCGAGACATTGGAAGTGGTAAAAGAATACGTCTACTTAGGACAGGTAGTAACCGCGGAGCCGAACCATGAGACCGAAGTAACTAGGAAAATAAGATGGGATGGAGCACATTCGGCAAGCGCTCCCAAATCATGAATGTTAGTTCACCACTATCACTCAAGAGGAAGCTATATAACAGCTGCATCTTACCGGTACTTACCTATACGGAGCAGAAACCTGGAGGCTTACCAAAAGGGTTCAACTTAAACTGAGGGCGACGCAGCGAGCAATGGAAAGGAAAATGATAGGTGTAATCATAAGGGACAAGAACAGAGCAGAGTGGGTAAGGGAACAAACCGGTGTTCTTCGTTGAAATCAAGAAGAAGAAATGGACATGGGCAGGGCATGTAGCGTGTAGGCAAGATAACCGCTGGTCATTAAGAGTAACTGATTGGATTCCAAGAGAAGTGAAACGCGCGAGGGGGAGACAGAAAGTTAGTTGGGTAGATGAGATTAAGAAGTTTGCGGGTATAACGTGGCAGCAGCAAGCACAGGACCGGGTTGATTGGCGGAACATGGGAGAGGCCTTTGCCCTGCAGTGGCCGTAGACAGGTTGATGATGATGATGATGATGATGATGATGATGATGGGAATGCAATTTTCGCTAAAGCGGTTTTTAACAGAAAGAAAGATAGCATGTGTTTTCTAGAGCACCTGTCACGGCTAACGTTAAATTAGAGCACTTTCAGTACGCGTCACAGAGAAACCTGGCATATTCCATATTCGAAAACGTATAATGGAAACCAAATGCTGCATCATGCCTTGCCATCTTTACTTCTCACTCTAAGGATGTGCGTGCACCGGTCATTCATTCCCTTCTTTATCTGCTGCCTTACCTGTGTTTTCGATTCAGTGTATTCAATAATTCAATATACCAAAATTGGTATGGTGTGACAAGTAGACAACCGACTGGTCGTGACGCGCAAATCATGACATGCATGCCATGCGCGGCATGATTTACGTGACTCGGTGTTCAGGTGCTCGCGGCCATGTCAACTAATGGATATATACCGAAATCGGTACGGCGTGACATTTCTGTATGACGAACGTAACTGACAGGTGCTAATATGAAAATCATTACATGCATGTCATGTACGGCATGACTTACATGCCACGCTCATGGTGCGCTCGCGGCCGTTTCGCTAGCTTGGTGTATACCGAAATTGATGTAACGTGACATAACTCTATAATGAAGATAAATGACAGGTTCTAAAATGCAAATTATGACATGCATGTCATGTACGGCATGACTTACATGCCACGCTCATGGTGCGCTCGAGGCCGTTTCGCTTGCTTGATATATACCGAAATTGGCATGGCGTGACATGAATGTAGGACGAACGTAAATGACAGGTCGGAGCATAAAAATGATTACGTGCATGTCGTGCGCGGCTTGATTTACATGCCACGCTCATGGTGCGCTCGCGGCCGTTTCATTCACTGGATATATACCTAAATTGCTATGGCGTGATATGACTTCATGACTAACAGAAATGAAAAGTCCTAACCTGAAAATCGTGACAGCATGTCATTTACGGCATGATTTACATGACACTGTCTTCGTGCGCTTCCAGCCGTTTTTTTTGACTAGATATATACCAAAATTGGTATGGCGCGACATGCATACGTGACAAATATCAATGACAAGTCATGCATTGTGTATAGCAGAATATACGTTTCATTAGTATGGTATGTACCAGACTGTACACGCATGCATGCATGGCAAACGTGCCACAGGGAACTACACGTCATGGCATGAATGCTTTCATTTGCCTCAAAGACAAACAATGCGATGTATGCAGGTCCTTGCTGACTGCTTCGCATAACATCGATTCCCACAATGCGTGGGGTCTGTCGGATTTTTTTTAAAGGTAACTTTAGGTGCGGCAAAGTTTTTCCGCCTCGGCGTAGAGTTCGTCTGCGAAGACGACAGGGGCGTCACTGCCATAGCATTTTTATAAAAAGTCTGTATTGTCTAAAAAAAAAAAGAAACGTTGTATGCTAAAGTGTGCGTCAAATGACTTCCGTGTACGACGAATATTATGTACAGGAGATAGCATCAATGTTCATCACATGCATGTTATCATCACAACATGAATAACAGAAATGCCATGATGCAAACGTCATGATGCCATCGCAGTAGTTTCAGTAGCATGCTATGCATATGCCGCAGTGACACGCATGGCAAACCTGCGATAGTGTATGACATGAATGCCTTGACATGGCTCAAAGCCAAACAATGCGGTACGTACGGAGCTCCCTGCTTTGCATTACATCGATTACCACAAGGCGCGGGATATGCCGGATCTCTTTGGAGGGAAACTAAAGTGAAACAATAAATCACCTTAGACAGATAAATTATTCTTTCAGAACTCTATTAACGATAATTTTGCCATCATATGTTAATTATGAGAAGAGAAAATGAAAGTAACTAGCCATTTCCGAGTTTCGCGCCGAAACTTGAGCGCATAAACATCATTGTGACGTCACAAAATTCAAAGTATTTTGCGTATTTTGGCCGCATCGGGCCAATGGACTTTTTCTGGAACTCCATATGTTAATACTTTGCACCCAACGCACTGCATTTTACCGGGGAATAATGCAGATCTCTAACGTGGCCACGGTGAGCATTCAAGGCGACGTCACCACCCGTATTTTTTAGATGTGAAGCATCTTATAGCGGAGTTCAATCCGGTGGTGGTGGTGTGCTGCGTGACCACTCTTACTGCGCATGCGCAAACCCCGCATCGCCTCATGGTCCCCTTTAGCGGGAGATGGTGTGATTTTTTCGCTTACCAAACGTCTTCTCGCGCTTTCGGTATTGTGAAATTGTAATTTACGAGAAAAATCGTTGTTTCTCTCCAGTGTTTAGCACATGTGGGACTGCGGCTGCTTGAACGACTTCCTGTTTGGAGCTGGCACGTGCGTTGCGCGTCCCGATATAGAAGGTGCAGCAAGGGTGCCTGACGTTACCGACGGTGTTTACACGGTCGGAGAGATGTTTCTTTATCGGGAGTTGCGCAACGCGCGAGCCTGCACTGAATGAGTCATCGCGCCGAGGGTAAGCGAACTGGAAGAGCGGCCGCAACCGGGCGCCATAGCACCAGCGATATCATTCCATCCGAAGCCATCGCTTGCCGACGGCGTCAGGTTGTTTGCGCATGCGTCCTCCTCCCTGCAATGCCCACTCTACCATATCTGCTATAGTGCCTCAACGAGAAATTAATTCAAGTAAAGCTTAATGACATATTGTTAACATAGTTCGACATAATGAAATTCCACTGGTATTTACACACTTATTCAAAGTATTGAATAACTAACTCAGTTCTATACTGATTATGCTAGATTTCATAGTTTTTTTTTCTTCAGATACACTCGCCATGCAGGGACGGAAAGTTGGTGAGCATTTCGTTATGATTCAGGCAGCTGTTTGTGGGCATTACTGGGCAAGCGCATTCCAGTTTACATGAATAAGACTTTTCAGACATCCTTTCTTTCGCAGCCTCTTCTCTAGAACAAGGATGTTTGCTCGCATTGTATCCTTTTCTATCCATCCATTGTCGTCTATTTAGTTTGGTGTATACCAAAATTGGTAAAGGAGGATATGAATGTGTGACGAACACGATTCACATGTGACGACATGAATAACGTGACTTGCTTGTCGCGTACGTCATGAAAGCCTTTCCATTAGTCACGCGTGGCACATATCCGCATAACACGGCCCTTGGTATACGGGTATGCGCCACAGGTGAGTATCTATATCAATCCAGACAGCCAGAATATACCTTGTGGAGATAGGTTTGCACTAGGCTTACCTACGAGCGCGACCGTGCAGGGACGCGACGTTCTCCACTGCCTCTGCGTGCGACGACGCTGCGGCCGGGTTCGTCGTTTTCTCCGACACGGCGCAGAAACCACGCACGAGGCAGGGTAACAACAACAACGGGTTTATTAACCCAAGATGCAGCACAGTACGACACTCACAGGCTTGCAGGCCGTAAGGGGAACTCCGTAAGACCGATCGAGTACGCTTGCCAGCGGCGCTAAGACTACCACACGAAGGGCAGCGGTCGAGCACACGAACGAGAAGCCGCCTGCTAGAGCAGCGCGTCAACCTCTCGTGCTAGCCTGAGAACATCTGCCGCCACGAGCGAATCGTCGGGCGCATCTTAGCTCGTAGGAGAGGAGGATGTCACCAGCGGCCCAATGGGGAATGGCGCTGCGTTGTGACGTAGGCCCGCGCAGCTCGCCAGCGTAGCGTGCCCGGACATGCCAGCGCGGGACGGAGCCGACGCTTGGCTCGCCCAGACAAAGAGGCGCCCTGGCCGCCATCTTGGCGATTGCCGGTGCCTAAGTGCGCCCGGGCTACGCGGCCGGCACGCGCGCGGCAGCTGGGGAACGAGGCGCCAGGTAGGAGGACGCTCTCGATCCCCACATTCCCCCCTCCTAAAAACCGAAGCCAGCCTGTGAAAGAGGCTGTCCGAGGCCAAGTGGCAAGGTCAGCTCAGCCGCAAGGCGGCTGGCCAACGGGGCAAAGTCCAACAGGGAGGTGTCGTCTTCCCAAAGGTACAAGTCCGTAAGTCGGCCATGGTCACACCCAACGTCCCACCAAAAGTTCCACCAGAAGTTCCACCAAAAGTTCAACCACCAGGGAGAGCCCACCGCCGGGAGAAGGTCCGCAGCCCAGGAGGAACGGGGAAGACTGCACAAGGGCGGGCCGCCAGCCCGCTTGAAGTTCACCGGTCTGGAGAGGTTGGCAGCCGGGAACGTAAGAGGCGTGGCTGCCCGTTGCGGGCGGCAGCCAACCGCCGAAAGTCGCTGGGACGGGGGCCACACAGGAATGGTAGGCCGGAACAGCAGGCAGCCAGGAACGGAGGCCGGAGCGACCACGCTCGGGCCTGGGCCAAAGCTTGAGTGGGCGGAATAGCCGCCGAGGGTGGCTACCGAAGCTGCCAGGTGGGTAAGGCAGGGTGGAGGTGACTGCAGGGCAGAAGGCAGGAACCAGGCCACCGCAGGAGGGACCAGGGAACAGCAGGCCAGCTCGTGAACAGGCTGGGCGGCCCAGTAGAGCCAGGCGCAGGGAGACGACTGGGCGACGCAGGAGTGGGCAGGAATGCCCCCGGCATAGCCGGCTTGCCAAAAAGGGGTGCTTGCCTGACAGTGCTGCCCAACAAAAGGGGGCGCTTGCCAGGGTATGGCTTGGACAACACGTCAGAGGGTATTTTCAGCCAAGAGGGCCTTCTACCACTTCCATACGTGTGCCGCCGCACCTTAGCGCTTATCTCCATTCACTGTCAAGGTATGGAATAAAGTCCAGCTACCTGTTAGTGGGAGAAAGGTTGCTTAAGTGCGTTTCCACAGGTTCTACCGGTGGCGTGACTTGGGGCCAGCCTTACGGTTTTCCTGCGGTTGTGTGACCGCCTCCCCCCCTCCCAAGTCGCTGCTGCGGGCAACGAAAGGGTTTGAGGGCGGCTGCATGAGCCCGGGGGTCTTGCCCGCACGAGACTGCACGTATTGTCACATGAGGAGTGAAGAGCGTCACGTTTACGCCTGGCCAGGTAGCAGAGCGGCACAACTTTTGGAAAGTCTTACGGCCACTCGCATGTCCGGCCAACCGCGAGTCGTGGAAATAGCCGAGGGTGGCTTTCCTTAGATTGCGGGGTACCCCCACCTTAAAAGACTCCTGGGGAGCTTCCTCTGGTGGGATGTGGAGCGCAGGAGAACTCCGCCGGCGACAAACAGATGCGAATCCAACGTGCCCGCAGCAATACCAGACTGCGTAAACGGCACACGGCGCTGACAGCAATACCAGACTGTCAATACGCGCCCGCTCCTTGGGAGCACGGCTCTTGGAGCCCAAAATGGATCGCACTGCTGTGCCTTTGGTAGCTCTTCTCTGCTTAAGAGGATACCAGCTGACGTGACGTGCTCACCCGAGGCGATCGACTCGAAAAGTCACTTCGCCGTCGGGGTTCGCGCCTTTCGACCCATTGGAGCCAGAGGCCCCGGAGTCTACTCGATGCGATTGCTCTCGAGAGTGGCGAACACAAGTGTCACACCGAAACGGGGGCACGCGGCAAGGCGTGAGCCACGACGTTTGAACTCCCTTTCCGGTAGCGCACAACGAAGTTGTACCGCTGCAAAGTCAACGCCCAGCGCGCGAGGCGGCCCGAGGGCTCGCGCAAGCGCTTAAGCCAGACTAGCGCCATGGGGTTCCTTTTTTTCACCAATGGCACTATGTTGACATAGCAGTCAAGCTACCGGCGAGCGAAATCTCGAGTGGCGTCCCGAACTTAAAAGGCAGCGGTAGCCACTACGAGGGTTGCAAATGGTAGTAGGGCGCCGAAAGGGACGACCCTGTAACCACCGCTTGGGAAGTGATTCACGATACCCGTGCGCGCGAGAAAGACGCGACCGAGAATCACGGGCAGCGAAAGACCAGGGAGGTGCACAAAGCACTCTATCGGCGCGCGCGATTCTCCCAGCGCACAACCAACCGCGAAGCGCCGCACGAAACAGCGGTTCTGCTCGTGAGATGGAAGGCAATGTTTTGCCTGGAGCCGTGCCGCAGTTGTGTACAGCGGCTCCGAGGCAGGCGCCGCCGTTGTAGGGTCGTGCGCCTGTTCTCCGCCATACACGCCAGGCCCAAGGGGTCAATAAACGGCACAGCGAAGAGTAGGGTTCCCGCACCGACGGATGCATGATGCCTCATGCGACAGGCAAACGAATCGACAACGGAGCACGGTGGCTCACATTTGCCGAAGACGTCGCCAAGGCGCGCATGAGGAAAATGATCGTCGGAAAACGCGGACGACACTAGGCGCTTTTAGCTGACCGATTCTGCGGTCCGTTCCCCATTCCGCTCAAACGCTCAATGTTACCGGAGCGCAACGCGCGTTTTTGGTTTTAGCCAAGCGTCTTTCGGTCAAGGCAAGCGCGACGCCACCTGTGCATGAAAGTCACAAGTACGTTGAAAATGGAAATAAAAATTGTACTTGTCTTGCATCAAGAAAGGAAATTCTGTTTTAAAACAGAGTGAATTGATTTATTTTCGATTTACGGTGGTGCTTGACGCATCAGCCTTTTTATTTTTGTGTCACCTTGGCCTAGCGGTGGACTGCAATGTAAGCTACAATTATCCAATCTTATGTGCATGGTGTCTTCCTGCTGTTAGGTATACATTGTGCCCGCCCAAGTTCTGTTGTGTTCTCCTGTACCCTTTGTGTATAGCGAGTACTCGTAGACTGAAGGCTGCAATGCTCATACCGGATACAATCCACACAGCCCAAAGGGTAGCTTTGTTCGGAGTAGAGGCACTATGCATAATACTTCGTGCAACTACAGTTATTATTTAACGACAGCATCTTGTGTGACTTATTGCGTTAATTACACTGAGCAGTACGATTATAAACTCTTGAACCCATTTTGTTAACTGCTGAGATACAGCAGGCCCGTCATTCTCTGCCTGAAGTGCACATGCATCCAGGTAGAAGGGTATTCCATTTCGTTAAAAATTGAGCAGCTGCTTATGTTACAGAAATAAATATTTACATTTGAAGGTATTGGATTAATAATGCTGGAAAAGGCTCATTTTCCACTCCAAAGCGGTGTTTTATCTGCTCCAGAAGTTGGACTTAATTTGCTTCGATCAATGACATCACTGAAAGTGGGAGTGAACCCGGAGATGCAAAGGTTTTGTTTTCTTTATTGTGAACAAGGGTACACATACGGTGACGGCGCGGCACAAATGCCTGGACATCATCTGGCTCTTGCACAGTGGTTTCATCTTGTCTGTTGTCCACCGGCACTGCAGTGTCACCACTCCCTTGGACTGGTGGCTCAGGTTCCTCATCTCCAGTCATTTACAAGAGGAGTGATACCGGTGACTAGTTTTCTGCAGCAAAATAGAGGGCAATGCAGTGAAATTTTTAAAAAAACTCTTACCCAGCGGAACACTATTGCAAATAAGCGATGAAATCTCGCAATGAGGAAATCACTTCCGGTACAACATACTTCTCGTCCTGTGTGGTGCTGGTGTGAAAATTTAGGTTGCGCATAACGCATTAAGCTTATATTGAGTTTGACAAACATTGAGAAAAGCAAGTGAGAATGAACAATGTCTACGCACTTGCTCGTCCCCCTTTCTCACGGCGCTTCAAAAACCATAAATTTAGATTGAGTGCTTTCGACTCTCTGAACACTGCTACGAACAGGCACCACGAAATGGGAAGCAAGACGTAATGCTCACATAACCCACAGCCATGAGAATGCAGCCAGCAGTACAACACTGAAAAACATTTATGAGAACAACACAACGTTAGCAGTTTTTCGCAAGAATAGAACATCAACATGACATCGCACATCGCCAAATTCTCTGGCGTCACTATGCTGTCCTATTACATCACGTCACATTACTAATTCATCAAATAACATCGTCCATTTGCATTGCCTCTGTGATCGGTGCACCAATCACGAAGGCAATGCAACGCAATAACAGAGTCCTATCACCAAGTGCAGCAGAGAAAGGCCGGCGTTATAGTTGGTGAAAATTCTTCCGTTCCAGACCTAGCAATGCAAAGTATGAGTTAGCTCAGATGAGCTCACGCAGTATGGACGCTTACCCCCGTACTCAGAAGCGCTTGAACTTAGACACCGCTTTCAAGCAGCACAAACGCGTTTCAAACGCGGTGCCCTGGGGCAGCGTTCAGCGCGTTGCCCTGTGGCAAGTCAAACTAAGAAGCGTTTCTGAATAGGCGGGAGAGTGGCTGCGGTTAAAAGCTAAATTGTTACTATTGTACATGAAATCGCTTACTTGCGAAGGTATGCGGAATCCTGTTGACGGAAGCACCAAAGAAGCAGCTCGAGACGCTCCTTCATGGCTCGAAGTGTCAGCTCTCGATGTATCGCTGCAACGACGCTTCGTAGAACGTGATCCCACATGCGCGGATATTCAAAGGGATTGGCCGCGACGACTTCTCGGAGAAGCCACAGATCGTCGTGTATCCTGAAGTGCCGTCATGTTTTGCGTGTTGGCCGAATAACCGCTGTTTTCCGAGCAGCGCGGACTCGCGGCACAAGAGGATGCCATTTTGGTTGTTTCTCTTCGTGTCACGTGATCCCTCGCTCGACGGTCCGGTCACACGCTCAGCGCCTGACCGTCTGGCGCATGCGCAGTGACGCCACCACCGACTGGCTGAGCGGAGCGGGAGGCGAAATACGGTCAGCTAAAAGCGCCTACTGTCAACCCTTCACGCTCGTGACAACGATGGGACAGCGAGCGTGCGAATGCCAGCACCATGTGGCCTAAGTAGGGACGCTCCGGTGCGGCGGTTTGGTCACTCAGCTGCGCTGCTAACAAAGGAAGGCCAGCGAGCGGAGACGACGCATTGGAGGGGCCCGAAAGCACGTGCTCCGCGTGTGTCTCGACCAGCTGAGAAAACCCGAAACTGGCTAGGCTAGGACTGTAGTCCACATTCGAGCGGTTATCACCAAAGGAGGCCCAAAACGGGATCTCTCCCGGTGGCCGAAAGCCGAGGGCCGCTAAGGCGAGCTTACCTCGTGCTGCCGGCGTCGTCCGCATCGAACGAGATCAAGTCCGTCGCCAGGGGATCGAGCAGGAACGAGCGCCTCGAGGGGGACTGCTCTGATGCCATGCCGAAACCAAGTTGGGCGCCAGTTATGTGGAGATAGGTTTGCACTAGGCTTACCTACGAGCGCGACCGTGCAGGGACGCGACGTTCTCCACTGCCGCTGCGTGCGACGACGCTGCGGCTGGGTTCGTCGTTTTCTCCGACATGGCGCAGAAACCACGCACGAGGCAGGGTAACAACAACAACGGGTTTATTAACCCAAGATGCAGCACAGTACGACACTCACAGGCTTGCAGGCCGTAAGGGGAACTCCGGAAGACCGATCGAGTACGCTTGCCAGCGGCGCTAAGACTGCTAAGACTACCACACAAAGGGCAGCGGTCGAGCACACGAACGAGAAGCCGCCTGCTAGAGCAGCGCGTCAACCTCTCGTGCTAGCCTGAGAACATCTGCCGCCAGGGTTGCCAGGTCGAAAAGACAAAAAATAGCCAATAAATCGGAAAAACTAGCCAGAAAGTAGCCAACTTGAGCCAAGGGCAGTAAAAGTAGCCAAAAGTAGCCACACGTGTGTGAAAACGACTGGGACCTTGTAATTCAAATGACTAAATTCAGTAGCCTTTTGGTGGAATCGTAAGGAAGTACACCAGAAACCCTTCAAAATCATAATTTCTGGGAATGAAACATAAATTGTTGACTTTAGCAAACATTTCGTGCCGGATGATGAGGTTTCTTACGCTGTTGCAGAAATGACGTCCTCTTCGCGCGCCTTGCGTGTCTTTTCTTAAAAGGGCTAGAACTACCACCAACCGTAAAAATGAGTGCTGCATAAGTGTGCTCAAAATCAATTTCCGTGATTGAAGCATAAATTGTACTCACTTCGGCAATCGTTTCTCGCGTGATGACGAAGTTCGAGTAATTAATATTCTCGAGAAGCAGTCCGCCCCTAATTCTTAGAAACGACACAAGCAGTTCGTCAGATATCCAATTTCTAATGTCGACGAGTGCATAGCACCTTGGATGCGGAGCGCTTTCGGTTGTCCTGTTCTCTTTCAATTAGTTTAAAGTCGCGTTAAGCAATAGGTGGTCTGCGAAATGAGACGCCATGCAACAGTTTTCTCCGAAGTCCCAGCCACTTACTTATGCATAAGACTTTTCTTTTGTGTAATGCAAGCGCCAAATTCAGTTTCGCGAGCTTGAAAAAAATCACAGCATATCCACGGGGTGAATGATGATGAGTGGGGCGAAGCTACGGAGGGAATCATCTGTAAACCGTGAAACTCTTCCGTGAAATGCGCCCAGTACATAATATAAAGAGTGTGAAACATCGTGTATATATTAAACATCAAACTTTTATTGTACTGTTGGTTTACGTGGTCCCTTCATTATCACTTGTGATCGGTGAAATGCAAGGAAGAAGTCCGCTCCCGAGCGAAAGAGCGCCAAGAGCGAGCGCATTCCCCGCTCGCCCTGTGCGAATTAAAGGCAAGGCTAGAGGGAAGACAGGACGCGCGTTCCACGACGCGAGGTCGGTAGCATGCCCAACGAAAGCCAACGGAACGCGATCGTGCAAGTGCTCCGGCTTCGCATCGCCTCATGGTTCCATTTAGCGTCCCAAAACCAAACATATTGCTCAAGGTGTGCCTTGCGTTTTTCGTAGAAATAATTTCTTTATCATGTACATTAAGACGAAAAGTTGAAAGCTCACTAGAGTGTATCGCCCGCAAAGTATGTCTTTTAGTGTGATTTAACTCTCGTACGGCAGGGACCTCGCCCGTTGACGATCGGGCGAGGTGGCTAAATACAACTACTACTACTATAAGAAAAACATCTGGCGTTCTTTCGTTCTGCTTTTACAAAACATGTGGCGTCTTTCGTTGGTTTATTTCATCAATCAACGGCGTTTTGAACAAAATTTTTATTGTTTAATCACGCACAGGAGAAATCTCACCAGGCACTACCTTGGAGGTAAACAATGGCTGCTAATGGCAATGAGAGACAGAAGAAGTCGGCTTTTAGCTAACACTTACACTTCTACTAACGTTTCCTACTGGAACATGCCAATGGCTGCTAATGGGGAATGAGAGACAGAAGAAGTCGGCTTTTAGCTAACACTTACACTTCTACTTCTACTAACGTTTCCTACTGGAACATGCCAATGGCTGCTAATGGGGAATGAGAGACAGAAGAATTCGGCTTTTAGTTAACGCGCACGCTGCGAATTTTTTATTGTTCAACAACGCACAGGAGAAATCTCCCACCGGCACCACCTTGGAGGTCAAAGCGTAAGACTTGTTACTCACTACTACGACCACGACGAGGGACGAACGGGTGCCGCCTTAAGGAGCTTCGCCCCTAAAACGCCTTGATCACCATGTTTTGACACCGCATACTCTAACGCGAGCGGCTTCGACGTCACAAGATATTGATAATTTGGCTCAAATTGAGGCAATAAGAAACTAGCCAAAAACTAGCCAAGTAGCCAACACACTTTTTCTGCCGCCACCAGCCTAAAAAAGTAGCCAAATTGGCGCAAAGTAGCCAAACCTGGCAACCCTGTCTGCCGCCACGAGCGAATCGTCGGGCGCATCTTAGCTCGTAGGAGAGGAGGATGTCACCAGCGGCCCAATGGGGAATGGTGCTGCGTTGTGACGTAGGCCCGCGCAGCTCGCCAGCGTAGCGTGCCCGGACATGCCAGCGCGGGACGGAGCCGACGCTTGGCTCGTCCAGACAAAGAGGCGCCCTGGCCGCCATCTTGGCGATTGCCGGTGCCTAAGTGCGCCCGGGCTACGCGGCCGGCACGTGCGCGGCAGCTGGGGAACGAGGCGCCAGGTAGGAGGACGCTCTCGATCCCCACAACCTAGGAGATCTCAAGAAGAAAAATTCGGCAGATCCCACGTACCGTGGGAGTCGATGTTATGCGAAGCATGCGGCGGGTAGGTGACTGTGGCGTAACTTTTTTTACTGAGCCACACCTTACAAAATGACGCTAAAGATTTGTATAAATTTTATACGCACACATATATATGTTGAAGAGCCGCATATGTGTTATATAACCAGCTGTTTACGGTTGGGTAACGCTGTCAATGGCAACGTGGGTATTACCAACACCTGAAGCGGTAAGCTGATATGTAGTGCTTATACGTGTCCCGAGAACGCACGCACGTTTCACGGACCCGTGTGCATGTGTGCAAGAAGTTCTTGACAGTTCTTGAACAAGGGCATCATCACCGTGATCAGTGAGCACCAGCAGCTGGTCGACACTTGTTATAGGATCCGGTCGTGATCATGGTGACGAGGGGTCTATTTGTAGTGAAGTATGTCGTATAGTAGAACTGTTGAAATTCGTGGATGCCTCAGTAATTTCGTCGACAAATTCTCTGTCAACGGAGCCGGCGACATGTCGGAACCTGAAGCCACCCTTCGCGTTGGTGAGGTATAGGCCGTCGAGGCTGGTAGGCCTGGATAGTGCTACGTAGACCAACATCAGTGGATGGTGTTTGTCGTATTCGTAGACTACGTGGGCATATATGGCCTACGTAGCCTAGTCTACAAAGCGGCTGTCAATCAATCTGGCATCATCCTCGGTCAGCATGAGGCCATCGCCCAGCCTATTAAGAAATGAAGAGGACACTGCGTCGTTCTGGTGGACGAAGTGCACTTTACAGTGCGGTGATGTGGATATCATATGTAACTTTCGTTAATATATTCCTCCGGGGTCGAGCAATGCTTCAATATAGCTTGCTGAATCACAGGAATAAAAACGTAATGTTTATTAAACTGCTATAAAAGCGGAGCCAACACTGGAACTACAGACGTTAATCTCATATGACGCCTATATCGTAGGAGTATCATGTAGCTTTTATTGCTTTCTTGTAAAATTAGATAGCCAGCACCACAACCACTATTGACGTTGCACCAATATTACGCCTGCGTAGGCTGTTTTTCCAAACCAGTTTATAGTCCTGGTGTGGCTCAGTGGTAGAATACCTGATTGCCACGCAGAATTCTCGGGTTCGATTCCTGCTGGGATCCTAATTTTCATTCATTCCATTCGTTGAGTCAACGCTGCCGATGTTGGTTTTCCTTAACGCTCTAGCATTTAAGTGACCAATGTCCGTTCTCGTCGTTCCTGGGTAGATATAAACTGTCAATCACCTGTGGCGCATACCCGTACACCGCGGCCTGTGGTAAACGGGTATGTGCCACACGTGTCTAGTGGAAAGGGTTTGACGATGTACATGACAAGATTTTAACGTTATTCATGTCATGACCCGGCCATCGTATTCATCAAATCCTCTTACCCTCCCGTGCAAATTTTGGTCAACACCAAGTTAAGGAGGGCATCATGAGAGCACCCAGACGTAGGCGGCTAGATAGATAGATAGATACGTAGATAGAAACGCTCAAAGTGCCAGAGGTTCGCTAAGAAATGCTTCGCATTTAAAATGGGGCGTTGTCAATGAGTGACCAATCCCGATGGAGAAAAAGAACATTATGGCAGCTTCGCATCATAGTGGCGCCAAGCGCAGAGCTGGGTGGCCTCTTTATTTTTAACGCGAGAGCGTTAACTAGAGCCCGTTGGTTCCGATGGCTCAACCCACCACGGGGCATCGGCCATGAATCGTGCGGCAGTAGGATTTGTAAAGGAATAATCCTAAAAAGGTCATTTGTAGGCAAGCGAAAATATTAGTTATGTTTACGGTTTCTGTATTGAATGCTAAAGAAAAAGAAGGAAGAGATGTTCAATGAAATAAGTAAAGATAAACGACATAAATAAAACGATAAGTATGTACTTGAAATATTAGCATGGCAGCCTCTTTGATTCTTTTACATAGCGCATCATATATATATATATATATATATATATATATATATATATATATATATATATATATATATCGTGTCGCCGAAATTCCGGTGTCGGCGTCGTTGGTTGTGAACGAAAAAAAATTGTACCATATCCACGAAGTGAATGATATTAGAGGAGCTTGCTCGGAGATAATCGGGTAAAACGTGAATGCTCGGCACAATTCCTCTACTGTCATATAAAGACGTGACACGTTGTTATAGTAGCGATTGTGGTCAGGTTGTTGTCGTCGCAGACCTTGCAGCTGTGGCCGAACGTGTGGTCGAGGAAATCGCGCTTGAAGCGCGCGTCGGCGCCACCAACTTCAGGCGACCGCTTTCGGCGTTTGGCCGTTGCACCCCGCGCCCGTACCTCTTCGAGGTTCTCTTGTCGCCGCTTCCGCGCTGCTTCTGCTTCGCGGGCTTGTATCTCGGGGTCCGCACGACGCTGAGGTCTCGGCCTCGCGAGCTCTCACCGCAGGGTCTCGGCGGCGAGCCCGCGCTGCTGCTGCCTTGCGAGCCCTCCACTACGCCGCCTTGTCTTCTTCGTTCATGTTATTAGTATCGAAGCACACTGACTGACGATTGTCGAAAGAGAGAGGAAGCGCGCAGTTGTGACCCTCTAGCGGTCTCATATCCAACTAGAGCACGCGCTGGAGTGTAGCGAGCGCCGCATGCTACAGTTGGCTATGCTATATGTAGTTTTGCCTGCGTTAATATCATCATCAAGGCGCTCGAAGTACAAGAGGCGGAAGACTTCTCTTTCGCGCGGGCGTGCGCTGAGGTGGTTATACTAGGGGATGCCGCTTCCTCTTCGGCACAGCGGCCGAATCGTAACAGTCAGCGGCGAATCGTAACAGTCAGGGCGGAGCCAAGGGGGGGGGGGTGTTTGGGGGTTCAAACCTCCTCGAAATTTTTCAGTTTTGCTTGCCTATATATACACGCACACGTACGAACGCACGCACGAACATACATAAAGTACGGTTGAACCCCCCCCCCCCCCCGACCCCCGAAAAAAATTTCTGGCTACGCCCCTGGTAACAGTGCCCACCTGAGGAGTTTTGCACGGCGGAGTCACCGATTGCTTAAACAGCTTCGCTGCTTAAACCACGGCTCGAGCTGCAGTTGAAACCAGGCATTCTGCATGGCAGTCAAGTATTCTACCACTGAGCCACGCGATAGCTTCGAAGTGCTTGGTAAAAAGACCCTCGTCATGTCGGGGCAACGCGAACTGTGGCTGCAGTGCTGGTTATCCGCTTTTATAAGAATGGGACAAAGTCAAGAGTTGATCGAATATGCGGACGACTGCTACTTATGATATGTACATCATCGCACCGTAGCGTGCATTTCGTTGCGATAAAATGGTTAACGTGAATGCCCAAGTTACGTCAGACCATGAGCAACCGACGCGCCTTGCAAGCTCGAAGAACTACTCAGGCTTCGATCCACCTCGTAACGCTTGACTCAAAGCGAAAAATCCGGTATACATATTGCTCCTGGCAGACTGCTTCGCGTCAAATCGATTCCAATAATGCGTGGGATCTGCCGAAATATTTTAGTGCTTCAGGGCGGTTTTAGCAATTCGTTCCTGGCGATTCACTTGTTGCGGACAATTGCGTCAGATCCCAGAAGCTTTTTTATACCATCCGATAGCCCGCTGTGGCACGCGCCGATGAATACAATAAAACGAACAATATTTTTCGTAAATTTT
The DNA here is from genome assembly GCF_013339695.2 of Rhipicephalus sanguineus. NCBI lineage: Eukaryota > Metazoa > Arthropoda > Arachnida > Ixodida > Ixodidae > Rhipicephalus > Rhipicephalus sanguineus. Next base: position 87,811 of record NW_023616348.1, read on the forward strand.
TTCTTGGCAACGACGCAGCAAAGGCAGACGTGTGCAAGGGTTCAATCATTTGTGGCCGAGCTGTACTATACAGATTGCAACCTTCAGCAAAGGCGTCGCCTTGAACAAGCACTGAATTTGATTAGCTAAATTGGACGCCGTGTTGGCCCATGTAACGCCTCCTCTAGAAAGATGCCTGCCGCGTGAGCCAAAAACCTCCTGACGTTCCCTCTCTTTCCTCGTTTCTAAAGGATGGATGGATGGATGGATGCTATGAGCGTCCCCTTTAAAACGGGGCGGTGACATGTCTGCCACCAGGCTCGAAGGAAAAAAAAATAAAAAAAAAGCTTCCTTGATTCATGTTGGCCTAATACATTATCTACATTGATTAAATCTATGTTATTATACCAAAAAAATATAAATTCACGGTCCATCTCTCTGCCTCTTAAGGCAGAATGACCTTATTTTTCCCCCATTATTTATTTTTGTTATTTATCTCTACTTTTCTGCCACCAATACTCTAACCGTCTCTTACTTATTTCTATCGCGGACGTGTGCAGCTTTCCATTGTTGTCCCTAAAACCCAAGGCTTCATGTAGACTCGTGCCCACACGTATACCTGGGTGAATATCGCCACATTCAATCAGCACATGTTCCATCGTTTCCTTAGTTCCCCCGCAGCATGTACATTGTTCTTCTTCGTTACTGAATCTCGCTTTATAACTACGCGTTCTAAGGCAGCCCGACCTTGCTTCAAACAGTAAAGCGCTTCCCCTTGAATTATCATAAAACCTTTCCCTCCTTATTTCGTTTTTTCCCTTTCGGTAGTTACTCAGAGCCGGCTTCTTTTCCATCGCTGCCATCCAAGAAGTCCTCTCCGCCTCTCTGACCTTCCGCTTAATGCTCCTTGTTGCCATATCGCCCGCACTGCCAGCCGTATATTTACTGGTGAGCCTCCTAGTTCTTTTTCTCCACTGCGTGTCAACGCTTTTTCTATACAAATACCTGAAAACCTTCTCTGCCCATCTACTGTTCTTCATTTTCCTCAGCCTCTCTTCGAATCTCATTTTGCTCTGAGCTTCCCTCACTTCAAAGCCTGTCCATCCCATATCACCCTTTACAGCCTCATTTGTCGTCTTCCCGTGAGCGCCCAACGCGAGGCGGCCCACCGTCCTTTGATTTACATCCATTCCTGATTGTACCGCTGACTTCATGCACACTACTGAGTTCCCAAATGTAAGCCCCGGGACCATCACACCCTTCCACAGCCCTCGAAGCACCTCGTACCTATTGTATCCCCATAAAGCTCTGTGCTTCATAATTGCAGCATTCCTCTTTCCCTTTGCTACCGATGCTTTCTCTTGTACCTCCATATATCTATCCCCCTCATTTACCCATACTCCGAGGTACTTGTACTCGCTTACCCTCGGTATTTTTTGGCCCTGTATAAAGACCACATGGTCTTCGTGATCATTGAATACCATCAATCCACATTTTGTTACACTAAATCCTAGTCCTAGAGCCTCACATTCCCTTCCGCATATATCTGCCAGTCGCTGTATATCATCTTGACTGTCCGCAAATAAGACAATATCATCAGCATAAAATAGACCTGGAAGCTTCTGCTCAACCATCGTGCCGACCTGCTTGTGTGACAAATTAAATCCAATGTTGCTACCTTCTAGCGCTTTTTCCATCCTCACCATGTACAGTATGAATAACAGCGGGGACAAAGGACATCCCTGTCTCAGCCCCTTGCTAATTTCAACGCTGTCCTTGCCACTTATTCCTTCCCATTCTATACAAACTGTATTTTCTCGGTATATTTCCCTCAAAAGCTGTATACAGTCGTCACCTATGCCCACTTCTTTCAGTATATCCCACAAAATTTCCTGATTAACGTTGTCATACGCCCCGGTAATATCTAGATAAGCTACGTATAAGGGCCTGTTTTCTATTTTCGATATTTCTATACACTGGGTAAGAACAAACAGATTATCGTCTAACCGCCTGTCAATTCGAAATCCATTCTGAAGTTCTCCCAAAATATCATTTTGTTCTACCCACGCTTCTATTTTTAATTTTACTGCCTGCATCGCCAACCTGTATAGCACCGATGTAATGGTTAGCGGTCTATACGAGCGAATGTTATCCTTTTCTCCCTTGCCTCTATAGATTAAGTTCATTCTACTTTTTCGCCAACTGTCTGGTATTTCCCTCTCCTGTAAGCACTTTTCTACGGCTTTCAGCAGTGCTTCTTTAGTTTTATGTCCGAGTTCGTTAATGAGGCTGACGGGAACCCCATCTGGTGCCCAGTAAAGGAGGCGGTAGCTGGCGACCCTTGCGGTGACCGCTTGCAACACACATTTGCGCATGCGCAGACCACCATCCCTGACGTCACACCACTCCAGCCCCATTGAGAGAGAGAGAATAAAACGTTTATTTCATGTTCTTGAGAAGATCGGTGAGTGGGATCCTTAGTCCGGGATCCCATTGGCGCGGGCCGCTGTCCTCGCACGTTTCACGAGGGCCTCTTTGAAAACAAGAGGTAGGGTGCCTCGATGCGAGCGCCCTCCTAGGGTGAGGACAACCGCGTCGTCTGCTAGCGCAACCGCCATTTTCTTGCATCCGCCGGTCGCGGGGAGCGCCTCGATAGCGGTGGCTCCTGCTTGCAGTAGGCGCTTGCATTCTACTTTAGCTTCGATATTCATTCCTTTGCCACAGTAGATGATAAGCGAGAGTGAACATTCAGTGACGCATCCGCTAGTTCGAGAGGATTAGCGAAGGTATAGAGATTAATATTCTTTGTGTTATAATAAGAGTTGACAACGGCGGGCAACTGCTCGTCTTCGTAGTTGCACCGTCGCCGCGAGCTTTCTGTCGTTGCGCTCACATATGGACATAGCGGAAAGTAAGAAAAATATGCTAAAGTAGATAGCTGCTGTGTATATAAGTACGAATTTGCCCGGCATCCTTACTACCATTGTCACTATTCTACACGATTACATGGTGGCAAACTGTGTCATGCACTAGGTAATCAAAACAAAGACACGCGATGGAGTACAATCATTTAATACCGTTACGCAAAATATATTATGGACAAGATGATTATGAACTGTGTGCTTAATTCCGTCGAGTTTTTTTTTCTCATGCATATGTGCATATAGGATACAAAAAGGCCTTGCTGTTAAGATAGACTAACACAAGCACAAGTTTTGCTTCCGTGACCTCCGGCATGTGTGGATGGTTTCTGACGTAAATGTATGCGTAGCCTCAGTCTTGTGTAGGTGGCTACCAGCATCTTGCCTATTTCTTCCTTATGTTCTGCGCAAGTACTCAGGCATGGCCGGTCTACCTTCGCAAGGTATTCTGTCAGAGAGCGTAGTGGCGACTTCATCGTGTGTACATTGTTTGTACACCACGCAATAACGCCCATGAAGTGCTCCTCATAGTTCTTCAGAGTGCGGATCACTTCCCTGCTCGGATAAATCAAGTTTCGTCCATCAGTCACATATTCCTTGAGAACTGTCAAAGAAGCATATTCATTGCTGGCTGCACCAAGGAGAGCATCCTTGCACTGGGAACAGGATACGGACTTCAAAACGCTTTTCAGGATGTAGCCTCCAAGATAGTACAAAATGCAGCATTCCGTTGCCGTCAGCTCCTCAATGAACAAAATCTCGGAGCCGTCTATTTCTTCATACAAATTTTCTGAGTGTTGCTTCTTCGCTTGAGAAAGGAGTTCGACGAGGTAGTCTCGATCATCAAGCTCATAGCTTGTTGTCCGCGGTGTATGTAGAAATATAGCATTTGGCTTCAGCTTGTATGTAGCATTTGGCTTCAGCTTCTTCCATCCATCTGCCCGCTTTTGTTCAAAACAGCATTCTTCAAAGTGAGCCTGTACGGAAAATTGACGTTGTTAATATACGTGATTTGTTCCTTCGAGCTAGAATAACTGTCACAATAGCATAATAATTTTCCTGCACGACATAACGTATAAAATACCTTTATAAACAACACTGCGAAACACAAGCATAGCGCTTCACATGTTTTGTGCTCTCTGAGATTCACTCCTCACACTGCTATGTAGGCGCAAAGATAGGTAGTGAACAATTTCGTTAAAATAAGCGCGATGCGCCTCAGATAGCTACAGCCTTCGTGGTTCAGAAAGATTGATCGTATTTTCCAAGCCTGTGCCTTAGTTCATTATATCAAGTGAAAAAAAAAAGGAGCTGTAAATGCACCAGAGGTTCCATATGTTGGTTCCCGCTGTAAGCGGCTACGTTGCCACCAATCTGAACACATAAAATAGCGTCTGCGTCTTAGAAAGAGTGGTGCAGACATGCTGGCATATGGATTTCACACTGCTACGAATCAGGTACTCACATTGCATATACAGGTATGGTTCGTCGGCTGCCACTTGTCCCGCTTGATTTTAGCGGTCCATAGGAGCCGTCTTTTTGGGTCTCTGGGAAAGGAAAACATTCTGCAGCCATTTTTAGCGCTGTTACTGCATTGCGGAACGCAGCACCCAGGCATTCTGCGCAAAGACGGCGTGAAGAGTGGTGCTTTCCGCGTCGAGCGGGAGAGTCGGCGCGAGCGGAAAGCAAGAAAATGGCGTCGGAGCTCCCCGAGAACCGGTTGTGGCGGCAACTGCTCCGTCAAGGAGTGGCTCCACCCTAAGCGGGGGCGCGCGGGCATCAAGGCACCCTAACAAGAGGGAGAACATGGCGCCATCCCTCGGCAAGCGACGACAACTGAAGGCAGGCTCGATGCGCTCGTTCGCTTCCGCTCCGTTCAGGGTGGAAACAAGCGCGTCGTCTGCTACAGCGGTCGCCATTACTGATCCCAATCGTCAGTGCGCTCACTGTCAGCGCGCGGATTCGCTGCCTTTTGCTCACGAGTAAAGGCACTTTGTGCTGGACTTGCCTTCGCAAACGCAAAATCATTCACGGATGTTGCTACTTATAGGTTTGTAGGCACGCATCACAGCACGTAATCGAATGTTTCGCGACTAAAGGTGTTGCAGAACGCAATGACTTTCACTGCTGGCGCGGCCGCTGGGCTGCGGTGCCCGCTGGGTGACTGGTGCCCAGTAAAGCCCCTCCATGCGTTTTCCGCCGGCTAGCGGCAGTAGACGCGATGGAGGGGCTTTAGCTAAAACCACAGACGCAAACTTGCAAACAGCTCCAAAAATGGACAACTATGCCCATCTAGCGGAAAACATATCAAGCAAACAGCAAACATTAGATCATGTTCTGCCATCTGTGAGGCATTGTGAGAAACATGTCTCGACTCTAGCAGAGGGAAGTGCTTTAGATCGAAAAGCTGTACCATTACTATAGATACATCGCGCGTGTGTCTGTGTGCGTGTGTGTGTGTGTGTGTGTAACAACACACATTAATAAGTATGCACTCAGTGGTTGAAGTGCGCACTAGGGGCCGGATTTCACTATCGCGTTCAACTCTTAAAGGCCCAATTTTTTATACTTTGCGGGTGTATATCTTCGTGCCTTTATTTTTTTTAAGGCACGACAGGTTAGCTTTAATCAGGCAAGTTAGAGATGCTAAACACCGTCTATGAGAAAGCAGTAATGGAAAGATATCATTTCCGGGACTGTCGAAACGAAAAACGGTGCAGTATACGCCTACCATTAAGGCGCAGAGCATTTATGCACGTCTGAAATTATTCCAGCTCCAATTCTCCAAGTTCGACACGCAGTATTGAGACGCGCAGTATAAATGTGCCCGTCTTTGTTAATTTGAGCAAGCAACGCACCTAGTGAAGCGAACGAATTCACAATTTGCAAAATAGTGCGCGCCCTCTACCGTGCAGCGGCCGAAACATTTTCGGCTGGAAAACAGTGTCCGAACCGCCGAGCTGCCAAGCGGGAGCCATTGCTTGTGGATACTTTGTTTCTTTTTTAACATGAAAGTGTTTTATGCCGGGGTTCACCAAGACTTCAGTGACGTATTTCCGTCACGGAAATGATGTCGAAAAAATGTATGCGATCAGATGGCAGAGAAAAAAAGTTCCGTCAACGGGCATCGAACCCACAACCGCTCGGTCCGCAACATCAGATGCCGGGCGTGCTATCCACTGCGCCACGGTCTTTTTTTTTTCTTTATTGACCACTGCGCCACGGTCACAGACTCTAGAGGCTTCACAAACGCGCCTTTTATATCTACCACTCTCCCGGTCGTCGGGGTGGTGTTGCCCTTTGGAAGCGGCAAAGTAAAGTAATTCATCATTACTGTGGCTTCCGCGATTAGTGCCTGCAACGCGTTACACGTTCGTCTCATTCGGCGCGTTTTCAATAGAAGTGCAATTTTGTCAATGCCTTAGCGACCGCGAGGTGGCAAGCGTCGTAAAAGCATCGGCCTCACTCATAGCATCACGCTAATCAAACCAAAAATAGCTCTGCGACGCGCGCCTGCCTCACCTGGCTGTAACACCGCGTTCCCCGCCTACGCGCTCGCCCCGAGAAAAATTGCGGCCGCGCTCCGGGGAGGCACGACGCGCTTTGCGTTTCCCTTGCGGCCGTGGTGTTCAATCACACTTTAACATGCCGCAGGATGGCGACCAAGTTCTGCGTCCAATATGCGACGCTCTTCTGGCTATCACAACTCGTTTTCACAGCTAACACAAGGTTTTAATAAACGTTGTATCCTCCTGTGTAATCATTTAACATGGACGTTAGTCGTCGGCATGGAGATGTACCACCAAGCAACAAAGCGGGTGCATCCACGTTAAACGGTGATATAGCTGCCAGACATCAATATACATTGTGCAAACTCTCTTAAATCAATGTACAGTAAAGATTCACTTCTATAAGGGCACGTTTTACTTTCGTGTTATTCTGATTCCTATGACGGAGGGATCAACCATGTTTTTTTCTGATCTCTTTTAAGTGGTGATTTTTGTTGCACGTCTTTGCCGATGATTGAGGAAGATGCACTCTCGTTCTCCTTTTCGGAGACTGGGTGGACCGACGATTTCTTGCTGTGTACAGTCCAATCGACGACGTTTGGCGATACCTCTATTGAACGCACACCGTTCGACAGGCGCATCAGGGCTGGGCCTTGAAGGAAGAAAACTACATTCGCAATGTGATGATCTTGAAAACAGGCGATTGGCGCTATGGGCTGGTTGGAACGGCATGCTCGCCATCCATGAAGAGCGGTGTCTACGTCGTGTCCGCGTGGTTTGACCGAGTCACAGGAAGCATCGCCGGAGCTCATTGTGAATGCGTTGCAGGGTAAGCATGCTTTTTTTTTGTATATGCACGCGTTGGCGGTTTGTAAATACAACCGCTGCCATTTACGTATAATGTATGCGCGATAGGAGCCGCACGCAAGTGCGTTTCGAGCAGCGGGACGCGCTTTTACAATCCCGACCAAGTCCAGCCGGCCACTGCAGCGCCGCGACGCGGTCACGGCTTGAACTATTACGAGCGCGCGAAGCTAGGTGCTTTTTTGACCGCGCGCGGCCTAGGCACCAAAATGCGCGAACGTCCCTAGCTGTTTTAGTCCCTAGAGTGCCGCTCCTGCAGTGCCTCCATGGTTGCAGATAGCTGTTGTCGCGTGTTGTGTGGAAGGGAAAGCCTCGGATATCAACATTCCTTTTTCCGTGGAACATACGAACGTCGGAAAAGAGCTCGGTCGCTGTCGGGCCCGTCATCATTCGACGTTGTTGCGTGTGAGGAGGTCTTTGCCATTTGTTACGTGTCCATCTGCCATGCACACGAGCATGCGGTCATTTCGATGGCAAAGCCGGTATGAACGCGATGTGTGCTTCTTGTTTTGTGAACTCTCATTGCTATGAGATAACCAGCCGGTGTCGTTATGCCCTGTATTGAGGCTTCTTTTCGCAACGTGTAAACGACTGCAAACGGCAAGCGACTGCATCGGCAGCTTCCAGTTGTTTACGGACGAGTACGTACTGTACATACATGTCAATTATGTAAGTAAATTATGTTAGAGTGTTCTGCGGCAAACACGATCCGCAATCGTTTCCTTGCCGTTCAGCAGGCTGTAGTGTGGCAACAGGCTGTAGCCGCAGACGGGTTATTGCGTCGCTGCTTCCAATCATTTGTGCTTGGTCGTTTAATTTCGCCTGGAAAGCCAGTGCGAATGCATTGTGCGCTGTTTTGTTGAACTCCCGTTATTAAAAGCAAACTGGTCTGTGCCTTGATCACCGTGTCGATTCTTGTTTTCATCGTTTTCTCTTTCCCATTTAACAACAAGAACGCGCGCAATGTTCAAATTGCCAAGACAGAACGAGACATCGTCAATACTTCCTTTTGGGCAGGTTGGTTCATTGTTGACGAGTAACCGCGCGAACACACCCACTAGGGCAGTGGTTCTGAACTGGGTGTCCACGGACCCCAACGGGTTCGCGACACTCATAAAAAAAAAACTTTTTTGGAGGCTGACTATACCCTGCGACAGCGGCCCCTTTTCATTTGTGGTATGCTTCGCCGCGTAAAACTTCTGCACTGCGGCAAAGCTAACCTATAATTCCACTTCTTTATCAGATGGCTTCAAAGCTTCTGTTGCAGTTGTCTTCGGCATATGTGCGCGAGCACACTTACTCTAGCTTTCAATATTTGAAGAACAAACATTGTTAAAAAAGAGGTTGAAGGTGCCTGCACACAGCACAGCTTGTTAACAAGCTGTTGACATTGAATCAGCGTGGCACATTACTCTGACCATGCTTTGCCAGGGAGAAATAAAAGCCACCTGTTTCAGCTGCATGTTGTGTTAATTTACTCTGACCCTTTGTCTCTCACTGCAAGGGGTTCCCAGATCATCCATGGCTGATAACAACTGCACTAGAGACGACACGGACACACTAGCGCTGACCTACAACTGGATTAAAGGGGCCCTGGATAGCCTTTTCATCTGTAAACTGCAGCGCTGTAGTGCGTGTAATGCTGAATACTGAGGTTAATGCAAAAAGAATGATCGAAATCAGTGCATTCCATAGTTCGAGAAGAAGCAATGAAAACTGTACGCTTAATTTGTGTCGCAGGGCCCCTTTGATGGCAGAATGACACACCTTATATATGCCAGAGTGAAGCATGGGAAAAAAAAGAGGGATGCAAAACAAGGCTTAACACACAAAAACATGATTTTTATTTTCCTTTGAGATCCAAGATGTAACAGCTGCATCCAGAAGATGAAACTCAGCATTAAAGAGGGCAAGAGATGGTGCTAATGCATTTATCAAATGTCTTAATATGATAGGCTTCTAAACTGATACGTGCAGTGCTGCCTTCACTCCTATCGCAAACCGTCGTCCCTTTAAACCGGGCCACACATTTTGCTGACATTGCATACTTGTAATCTACCTTTTGCAGTTTTTATGCGTGTCCCCCCAAATGGTGATTGACAAAGCGCCCAGTTCCGCCAACGTAGAACATCCCACATGACATGGGAATGCAATACGCCACCCCTGTGGAACACTTGACCAACAGCGTTTTGTGGTTCTTCCAGCATCCACATTTACTGGTGTTGCAAATGCATGGCCACAGCTTTCCCACCTTATTAGGAGTAGACAAACAAATTGTGACACCGTGCCTACTTCTCATCTTCTTAAGATAGTGGGAAACTATATGAACGTATTGTACAACCTCTGGCCTAAGGGTCTTCCGGTGAACCTTCGCAGTTGCTCCACGTTTCAATTTTTAGCGGAGGGTTTCAGGAAGAGCAGTCAAGACTGAGTTGGGGAACCCTGCAGCCGAAAGCATATTTGGTTCTCAAAATTGGGCACCATTTGATGTGGGCACGATTTTTTAGAGCAGATTCCAGGCACACCAAAGCTGTAGCTCTCTTATTTGTCTTAAAATGTGCTGAATCAAAGGGAAGCAATCCCTTCTTAGCCCTCGGGTAGTAGCCCCAGCAAGCATGTCCTTTGCAGGATCTCTTAAGGTCTAAAAACCGTAAAACCGAACGTTCTCGAAGTTCATGGGTAAAATGCAACCCAAGTATTTGTGAGCTAAAAACATGAAACTTCACCTACTGTACAGGGGTAGGTGAAGTTGGTAGTTGCTGCACGAGTACAGAGCACCAACTCATCTGAGAGAGTTGCTATGCAGTTGCCACCTACTACGTAATTGCATGTACAGTTTCCATGTAGCACCACTCTGTATGACAGGTGTTGTAAAGAAACAATTGTGTTGAATAAGCGATAGATAAATAAGATTTGTTTGATTTTTTTTTATATAAATGCAGTGTGCCTGAAATTTTAAACCAGGTGTTAGTATAGGAATTCTAACAGAATGTTGTCCATTGTCACAGGGATCTCTTGGAGGCAGATAAAGTTATGCAAACATAATAGCAGTCCTATATGCACTCTTGCTTTATGAATTACTTTGGTAAATAAATATGCTTTCTGTGTATACCTGTATGTACTTCCAGGAGCTGCTGCACTGTGTGCCATTTATTCAAGCCTGTGTTGAGTACTAGCATAGAGAAGTGAATGTTTACGCACACTTAGACACCATTGTGTGTTTCAATGGTTACATGTCTATGCATCTATAGAGTCAGTGTTCCTACAACTAGTATATCAATAAATGGACAAGTTCAGTTGCCCGCAAAGTAAGCGCATTGCAGACCATTTTGCCACATGCCTTGTGGAAAGCGAATTATTACGGTTACCTACTTAGCGTTATGTTTTTATTTTATCTGCTGCGCGGCCTTTGCTGCGGTTCTGCATTCAATTTTGGCGGCTGCCGCCGATGATGATACTGACGATGCAACCAAAGAACTCTCCTTCGCAGGTTGCACGCGTCGTGATCCCATGCCGCAATAATGAATAAAGTTATAACGTAAAAAAGCCAAGGAGAAATAATGTAGAACTCGAGTGGTATGGTATGATTGTTCAGACTGCTGCAGTGCATTGTTCTGGCAGCGCTTTTGCAAAGCACCATCTACTTCCGTGGAAGGGAAAGCGTCATGGCGGCTTCCTGTTTCGTCGCGCAAGGTTTTTCAATACGGACTCTCAACAAACTTTCGCGATTCTTATACGTCGAACGCATCCTCCCTCGTGAAAAATCTTGACTGAAGTGACCGCATTGATGAAGACAAACATCTATAGCTCGGAACTGTGCCTCGTTTCGCCCATGGGTAAGTTGTGAACCATTCAGCTGATGCCGGCGTTTCTGCAGCTTACGACGCATGCACAGCGGTTCGAAATGCTAACGCAAAGGCTTGTGTACGCTATTCTAAAACTGCCTATTTTATTAGCTCGGTACGCTTTGTTGCTGTTGTGCTACATATCCTCACGCGATCTACTAATTGTTAACGGTTTTCTAACGATATGATGTCTGGCTAGTCGCGAGTGACTGCTTTCGTGACCGATTTGCAACGGCAGTCTCTCGCAAGCGAACGTTGGTATTGGTAGCGCAAAAAATTAAGCAAAATACGTCGCATCCAAACTACTTTTTCGCCGTTATACCAGACAGGACAAAGAATGGAGCAAACCACCGAAAAAATTGCAGGTGCTTGTCGCCGTAAAAAGAAAGAAAAAGGAAAACTTTTGGCTGGGACTGAACGCTATGCTCATTTGCCAGCGTTCGTGCATCTGGCTCTAAAGTCCGCTGTTCATGGAAAAGCGCAGGCTGTTAATAAAAATGGAGAGGCGGAGATAAGTGTCTCAGAGCTGTGTCTTCGTAATAAATTAAATGGACCCCAGTTTCCTTTTTTACACCGTTTATTCACAGTAACTTATCTTGTACATACTGCAGTCGGTGAAAGTGGCAGGAAGGGCAAAATTAAAACAAAAGGACATGTATTGGCAAATGAATAAAGCAAGCACAATTTGTACGTTTTTTAGTTAGCCAAGTACACACAAAAGTATGCCACTATTAACAAGACTACCATGTTCTGGAAAGGCACAAAAAGCAGTGCTTTCTGTTCACTGTTGAAAGTGAATAAAACAGGAGACCACCGTTTTAAGATTAATAAAATGGTGCTTTAGACAGGAGGAAGTGAAGATGACCAACATTCTTGTACTTCGTCTTAAGCACCATGTTATTCTCTTTCATAATGCTCCAAACAATCCAATAAGCATACTGGCGACACTCACTGGTGGTGTCATGATTGCGATGGGCATTATTTGAATAATATTGGCCCCTTTTGGACCATTTTTAGCCTATAGCTATGTTTCCTGAAATACGTGTCCTCACACTGTGCATGCAATAGAGCTGCTGTACAGTGCTTACAGATTGAAATCCAGCATGAAAACTGTTAGTATTGCAATTGGTGTGCACAATACTTCACAATAACTACATCATGCAGTTACAGGTCTGGCTGCTGAAGGTTACATCGGCTGTGATGTTAGTGTTCTAGTCAAAATTACGCCGATGTGACACAAAATCGAGACAATGGAAACAAAATTATATGATTTTTTAGCCCTAAATTGTCGAATTTCAATTCATGAGAACTTTACTGCGTAAATTCAAGAAAATGCGATATATCATACCACCATCTGAAAGCTATTTCGGTTATTCACAGGATGTGGTGTGTTCTGTAAATAACCAAAATTATCTGCAATCTCATGTATGTGCTATTACAGCATTGAAATTTTAATTCTTGAATGCTAGCTCATACTTCATGCAAATTATTCACACACAAAATATTAGGAAGAACGAGAATTATGATTGTTACCAGCATTTACAGAGTGTTTGCCATGACACAGATGTCTGTTACAATCAAGGCTTCTTTTGCCGCAGGTTGCAAAGGAAAAAGGGTGTAAAAGGTGGCAATGAATCCGCACATGAAGCTGGCTCACAAGCTAAGCCTCCCCTAAAGAGGTCCACTAAGCAAGCATTTTAAATATTGCTAATAAAACATTTTGTTCTGTCTTCATCTACCTAACATTTGGTCATGTTTGGTGTTCCTTTAATTTTCCTTTAGGAGATTGATATGGCTCCAGCCAAGTTTAAGAGAGCCCGACGTTTCGGGACCGACTCGGTCCCTTCCTCAGGGGTTGACTGGTTTGGTCAAGGAAGCTTCTCCCCGACTTGTTCCACCGCGGCTCCGGATTTCCCTTTCCCTCACGTCTCGAAGGCCGTGAATGTAAACCGAGGGCATTGTTCCCAGGGACCGGTTCACATTTGCCGGCGTGTTTTGAATGGGCCACGACTCGAGCAAGAGCCTCCTTCCCAGATTCCTTTCTGTTTCCAGAACAGAAGTGCCGTCGAAGTCGATCTTATGGTCGTGCTTTTCACAGTGCTCTGCAAGAGCGCTGCGTTGCATAAAAGTGCAGCAGGCCATGGACAGAATTCAGATCATCTCCCTAAAGCATTGCATTGTGATAGCCGCTGCATAACTCTGCACTTGCTTATTTTTCATGCTCGCAAGTAGAATAGCTTGTGAAACTAATGAATGACACTACTGTATACAGTCATGGACAAAACCATGCAAGACCTTTGGTAGGCACTACTGGTCTGCTGACTTAAAGACTTTGTCACTTTCTTCAGCAATTATGCCAAGCAGTTTCCAGCTGTTATTTTCTCATTTGTTTAGATTTATTCTGTAATCTTTAATAGACCTGCATAGCTACACATGGCGGAGGTTTACTGGGAGTCACAAAATCTAGAGGTTTGCAGGCATGGAATGGAACCAGCTCATGCACTATGTGGCAAATTGGATGTGGTGAATGACGTAGCAGGCAGCTCCTGAATTATTTTTGAGTTCCTCGTGTTTCATAACCTCCTACAAATGCATGGTGCTCGTGCAGTTATGCATTTCAACCCCATCATAATGGAGCGGCTGTGTGTGGTCAGTGCCGTACCCAGCAATTTTTTTTCGGGGTGGTTTTGTCTAGAGCGGCTAACTTTGGCAAATGGTGATCATCGCTATAAAGGCGTGTGGATATTTTAGTATCACCTGAAAATTAAAGCACGAGAATATTGGGGTGGGGGTGGAATCTGAACGACCTCAACCTACTTCACTAGTTGCAGCCCTAGCTGAGGCCAACATTCAATCAGTTGTCCTCGTGTATAAGAGCACAACACCACAGCCTTTTAAGGTAGATCACCACCATGGGTCGGTAAAAATACTGGAACTCGCTCGGACTCACTCAAGAAAAAATTTTGTACCGAGAACTCACTCGGACTCACCAACAATTGCTCAGCCGGACTCACTCAGCCTCACGGCTTGATGGGAGTCTGAGTGAGCCGACTCATGAGTCCACTGGCATAAAATTAGCTTTTCCGATCATAGTGTGAATGCTCTTTAATGCCAATTTAATAGAACTAACAGACCAGAAACCCAAGGAAAGTATAGGGGATGTTATTTGTAGTATATATAGTGTAAAATCTGAAGAAAGTGTCTAACAAAGAAAAAACGAACCCTTGAAATTCTCCTTTCGTTCTTTAATGCCAATATCACACATAATAGGTGCTCTACGATACGCCTCTTGATCCTGTGCCATCGCATATATGAGTGGTTCCAATCCAGGTAAGGACGTTTTTATGAAATATGCGACTCACACGAGATATTTCTAACATTTCTATCAAAAAGTCCCAGAAAAAGTTCGCGCGAGGAAGTCTTGGCACCCCCCTCCCCTAACTCGTGCCTCGGATCAAGAAACATTGAGATGGCGCATGAATGCTAGTGCATTGAGATATGTGTGAATAGATCTGAATGTAAACGTAAGCTGATATAAGGCTGATAATAATGCATATAAGTGAGTGGATAGGACCTGAGGTCAGCAATTAAAGGTGGAACTCACTCAAGAAATATATTTTGCGCTGAGGGCTCGCTAGGACTCAGACAAGCCAAAATATTACTCACCTAGACTTACTCAAACTTGCGACTCGATCTGAGTGAGTCGACTCATGAGTGAGTTTGCCGACGTATGATAACCATCTTCAAAAACACATTTTAAAAAATAATTTAGGGGAGGTCACGGGATCGAATCCCGGCCGCAGCGGCTGCATTTTCGAAGGAGGCGAAAATGCCGAGGCCCGTGTACTTAGATTTAGGTGCACATTAAAGAACCTCAGGTGGTCGAAAGTTCCGGAGCCCTCCACTACAGCGTCCCTCATAATCATAAGGTCATTTTGGGATGTCAAACCCCAGATAAAATAAAAATAATAATTGGGGGGGGATGTTGCATTTGCACGCTCCCTGTCTATTCAAGAATATTTTAGCAAAAAAAATTATATTATTTAAGCTGTTAGAAAAGTTATGATCAACTTTTGAACCCCTCCTAGGCAGCACATCGGAAACTGAAACTGAAAGTTACGGTTTCTTGCAGGGTGCTGCGGCACTGTGTTGTTTACGTTGTTTGCAGTTGTGTTTTTTCGTACACCATTTAGAGTTCTCAAATACATTGAATGACTTTAAGGAGAAACCTATAGTGCTGCATAAAATATCCCGAAGTATAGGATGAATATGAAGAGTCAACACAAGTTCAGGAATGAATGCACCAAGCGTGGATTTGCTGAAGAGCTCATAAACATGAGTCAGCTGGAGATGCAGATTTTGCAAGAAAAAAAAATGCACACATCAGCTTGCTCAAAAGATTTTACCACTTCAAAGAAGGGCTCAAGCTATGAGCCCTGGCAAACAGGACGCCGGACATTGATTTAGGAATTCTTACAAACGTTCATTAGAGTCCACATGAGCCCAGACCTTGAAAATGGCTGCTTCTTCCCGGTGGACGGAGCTCATGAGCTAACTGCCATGCAAATTTTCTTGTTCTTGTAGAATAAGTGTGGGAAATTCAACATATTCCCGGATGTGCAATGGTGTCACGGCCGCAGTTCTAGCGGGTACAGTCTTTGTATGACCCTTGCTGTCGCAAAGCCATCTTGTCATTTTATCTTGTACAAGCAAACGTGAACATCATCTCCTTCGTAAACTTAAATCACCCTTGAGAGTAGCCACACTTGATGTGGAAAGTTTTGCAGCATGGACAAGTACATCGCCCTCAACTTTCTTCAGTACCCCCTTTGTAGAAGAAGTGCGCTGATCTCACTAGGAGTAAGTACTCTTCGGTCATGATTTATAAGTTTTCTTTTCGGGCACCTTCTGTACTGATATCTCTGGATGGTCCCCTTATGCTATGTCTCAGTTTCATCGATGCTGCCTTGTGGTATCACTGTGCACCTTCGGCCAATAACAGATCAGCCAGTGTTGAAGTGCATGGTTCGCCGTCTTCTGCGTCAATGAATGCGAATCAAGTTATCAAATTGACAACAGCTTCAACTTTTGTGATCACAATCATAAGTTCTTCATAATCAAGGCAGCCTCTTCGGAGAATTCTGCAAGTGGTGTCTTCACAGTTCTTACCAGCCTAATCCCACCATGGAGCGTTTCGCACATAAACTTCCATTTGATGCCTTTACTAGGTTTGTGCAAATATTCGAGCACTTTGAAAATTACAGTAACGAATTCGCTTCGTTTTGAATATAAATTACTGGAAATTTAAAAGTATCCGAAATGAACGAATAGGTGTATAATGATTAGGGACAGGGATTTTAGGCAAATGCCTGTTTTGTTCCTTGTGCCCTATCGTGCCACTTTGACCATGAATTAGAGATTAAGGAGGGCTTTTATAGTCTTTTTATAGTGTTTTTATAGTGCCTATAAAATGCCTTTTTTTTCCAAATGTGCGCTTTTATGAACACGATTTAAGCTCAAGTTTCACTTTCGAAGCAGTTTGAGACTGTTATTCATGATATCGGCCACAATGACAGTTCGGAACTCTATGGGATTCAACAGAGATTTCTAGTTCAACCAACTTCTGGAAAGCAACCGCTAGCAGCAGTAAAATACGATGCGCCAGCCAGCATACGCCGCTTTGTCGTCGATGCTTGTTCCCGAACAATTTTTTTTTTATGTGGCATGTAATAAACCCTTGGCAAATTTTGAGGTGGGCTCTATCTACTACTTCCGCAGGGCCGACTTGTAGATGGCCGTGATTCACGGTGTCGTACGTCTGCGGAAGACCCTTTTTGCTAGACAAGTGGCTCGAAGGTTTCTTTTGTCTGGTAGTGGCAGTTTCCTTGCTATCACAGAGTTCAGACCCAGTTTTTCAGGGCAATAACACTTTGCATCTGCCTTCCAGTAGTTCTATTGTTTCCTTGAAGTGTTGCATAGTTGAGCAGCAGTATCAGATATGGCTCCACCTTCCTGTTGCCAAGATGATCGATTAACTCTTCATCAACCTCTACTTGAATTAACATGCATACCATGGCTCCTAAGTCAACAGCCTTTGATGACGAGTGTATGGTGTTCCCTTGGAATGTCCATCTAAACTTTAGAGATCATGGCAGCGAGTTTTTCCTCGCTTTTTATATGTGTAAATTTCACTTGTTCATCATTCCCACATCTGGTCCCAGCCAGTCAGCACACTATTCAGCTTTCTTTCTCAATCAATGCATGGAGCAGCTCATCAGCAATGTTGTGTCCAGTTTTTTTAATGCCGCGATGAACGCTGAAGTCATCATGTTGGCCAAAAAATCTTGGCAAAATGTGGGGAATCTCGATGGCTCTCAGTGCGACTTCAACGTTAGAAAGTTGATGTCAGAGGTGAAGCGCGACAATGCGTAGTCCTTTTTGGTGTGCACTGCTGACATTCGCATAAGTGATGATTGCTACAATTACAGAGCTGAGACCATTTCAACTTCAAACACCCTGAAAGAGCTTCAGTAACGAATGCATGTTTGCTTCTTCCATTGAACACGCCTCTGATTAAACGTCACAAATAGTCTGTCACTGCCCATGCATGCAAATTCTGTAGAGGCACACACGTGAAAGTGTTGCCTCTTGCATTGATCTTGGTTGTAGCTGTACATAGGCGTACTACTGCCATTGACATCTTCACATGCTCTTTGGCTTAGCTTATCTGGGTCGCGCATACTGGACGCACGCATGATGACCTCTGCAACCCCAGCATGAACTTCTACAACCAGCAATCCCTTCACCAGAAACCTAAATTTACTGGTGCATCGAAAGCACGGTATTATGGGCGGTAACAGCGCACACACTCATGGGACGGATAGAAGGGAACACAAACAAGCCAATTGCGCAGCGCTTGTTTGTGTTCCCTTCTATCCGTCCCGTGAGTGTGTGCGCTGTTACTGCCCATAATGTATCACCAACTAGCCCAACTTTCAGTCTTGCTTCAGCACGGTATGTTGGTGGAGAGAAGCTTCTTTGATAGAGGTACGTATCTATAGCACAACTCTGTCAAAGTGTGGAAGGCTGGGCCAGTTGGTATGGATCGATGTAAATTAGCAGCGCGGAAAGCAAGACGACGCACACAGGGAGAAGACATCAGACAGACCACATCTATTTTGTACAAACACAGAAGCCAGAAAGCACGTAAACTTGTTGAGGCCGCACACATTTCTAATCTGTCACAAGCATGTGTCAGTCAGGCGTCAGTGACACTACATGATAAGGAAATTTCATATCTTGGGATAACATGTGCCATGTGTGCTTTAGGTTTTGAGCGAGAGAAGAGCAAATTTTGTTTGCGCATGCACCGTTTGGTGGTGGGATGCATATATGTTTTACTTCCGATTAAAGAAGCTTAGTTGAAAGTACAGCGCTTGTTCTTTTAACGCGGTAGCGTTAGAGAGCTCGTGTCGCAGAAATTCCGCTGTCGGCGTCGGCACCGTTGGTTGTGAGCGAAAAATCATCCGTGAGCGAAAATCGAGAAAGTAGCAAATAAAATAAACGATAAAATCTTCGGTCACAATGAGGATCGAACCGGGCCGTTCGCGTGGCAAGCAGGTGTCTTACCACAAAGCCACGATGTTGCTTGCAGTTACTTCGCAAAAACACTACATAAATGTCATGTAGTGAAAGGAGTCTCGACGCATTTTGTTCGGCAGGTGTCACGACGAAAACGAGCCCATACGGTAGGCGCATTCGCGAGGCCATCAAACTACGTCGAAAAACGCCGGGATAGTGCAGCCATCGCCGCTAAATACACACACGCACTTTAAAACAGCTCTAAAATGGACAACTATGTCCATCTAGAGGAAAACATATCAAGCAAACGCAGCAAACGCTAGATACTGTGCTGTCATCTGTGAGGCATTGTGAGAAATATGTCTCGACTTTTCATGGCATCCGAGAGGCCGACGCGCGGCGTATATCTTGGCCATGCGACACTTGCTTTAGATCGAAAGCCTATAAAATTCGCGCGCGTGTGTGCGTGTGTGTGTGTAACAATACACATTAATAAGTATGCACTTAGTGGTTGAAGTGCGCACTAGGGGCCGGATTTCGCTATCGCGTTCAACTCTTAAAGGCGAAGCTTAAGGGTCCCCCAATTTTTTTTCTCCTTGTGTGCGTCGTCTCGTTTTCCGCGCTGCGAATTTCCATGAACTCTGTCAATGCTGTGGAAACTTGCTAGAGGTGCAGCCTGTCATAGGAGCGGTATTTAAAGCTTGCTTATGAAGCACTGATGACGTTGGGATTGAGTTGTTGCCGCGACTACTCTTGTCTCTAGGATGAGCCACATCACATCGTTGCATGGTTTCCGTTTCACCCAAGGTCATTATTTTCGAAGCCGGAATCCCTCTGGTTCCACAGAGACAAAGTGAAGGAGGTGCTCTAGTTCTGCGAGATGCTGAACGTTCTACGTGAAACTTTCAAGTTGTGTTGTGCGAGATCTGTGATAAGCTGCAACAATGTCGTGTGGCAATTCCCTCAACAAAACGTCGCATAGCATATTGATAAGAAAGATGACTAGCTAATGCCTAGCGCCTTGACACCCCTCGTGACAATCGGCACTTGGTCGTACAACCTGCAGTGTTTTGCCACTTTGTTAGATGAACGTACTGGAGTAAATTCAACAGGCTGGTGAATTTGACTTATTGAATGTTTCTTTATTACACGGACAGTCGGTTAAAATCCTTAAAGCTGTTTTTCTCAAAACATCATTTTTTGCATCCTACGGTTTAGGCAAGCAGAGATAATTTACTTCCAAGTATTTTCACATAAAACTTTCCATGCTATTCCTTCATGTATGAATCTGTACATTTAAACAGATTGACCAAAAATGATGGATAATTGTTTTGTACTAAGGGCAATTGTGTGCAAAATAAAACTGCTAGGTATCAACTTTATCAGTCTTTAATAACACAGCTTAGCTGAGAGCTGTGGTGATTAGATGTACTTTATATTGTGCTCATTACGTACTTGGCAAGTCGAATTTCACCTACACATCCTTTGATGCATTTTGGTTTATATAAAATTATTTTTTACATTTTTTGCAAGTTTTTAAATATGCTATACTAAGTATACAACAGAAAAATGTGCAAATGTGACCATTGGCATTGTATCCCATTATCAACAAGTAAGAAATGCAAAAATGTTGGACTGGTCAATCCTAGTGCGGGTAATTCTGTCTTCAGCAACAGTTCACAAACATTGCATTTGGGAGCATGACCTATTAATGCTTCAGAATCTAGCACAGGACACAACACAAGGCAGACTAAAATAACACGATTGCCACAGTCTTGCTCAGTGTTTGTATTGCATCCTGCACTAGATGCTACAATGGCACCTCCTTATTCAGACCTCCACAGTGGTTAAACCAACGTGCTCCACAGTGGTTAAACCAACAGAATGCCCAGACACACAAAAATGGATAGATATGGTTAGTCTGGGTGTATGTGTAACGAAGTAGAACATCGATGCTAAATATTGTAAATATTGCACTTAGATGAGTTATAACCACTACGGAAGGCTCCAGCACACGGTAAAAGAGAACACCAGCACATTTCAATAAAATTATCTATTTGTAAACAACTTGCTTTGAAGCACCGTAAACGAAGTACTAGTACTGCGCCGCAATAATTTAGGGCTTTTAGGCAAGCATTAATGTTGCTGGTCAAAGTTGCAATATTCCAGAGCAAGAAGATAGAAGTGCCAAGGCCGCGCAACTGCCTCGGTCCTTTTCCTAATGCAACCTTTGAGAAAAAAAAACTGCAATGGTTAACTGCGACAACGCAAGAAGCCTTAGCTGAGATTTCACACCCGAGAAGATGTACTGTCAGAGTATGCAGACAAGATGTACTGAAGAAGTACGTTGCGCACATGCAACCATGAGCGCAGGATATCCTCACGTTTTTCTATTTCATGAACGGCGCAAGCTTCCACTCCTAGTGCAAAGCTCACCGGCGTACACATACAACACTGCTATACCCGAGCGCTCCTCACGCCGCCAGCGATTCAAAAGTGCTCGTGTGACACCTGTCCCTGCTGCACGGTCCGAAGTAATTCGTAACAAATACCGCCACTCAAATTGCAACCATACTGCAATCAGTCCTGATCGCACTTAAAGGGACCGACAACTGATTTTTCTCGACCCACTTTTTTACGGCGCGACAGGAAGCTTACCCTTCGTAGCGTTTGTAGCTGCGGTGGTTTATCCTAAAAGCACGTAGTTATTTTATAAACGGTATTTTTCGATCTGAAAGGCTCCAAACACGCATGAAGGCTTGCTCCAGCAACGCTGAGAATTGATAGCGATGCCGCTAGCCCTTGTGAAAGCTGTCGTTGTTCTGCTTTCGCAGGAGTTACTGTAACTATGCTTAACCACCTTTATTTTGAGCTTTCCAACCATTTTTGAAGATAGCAAGCTGTTACAATGAGATGATGTGGCTTTATACACCTTCTCGGTATTTGTACAGCGTTGTGTGCGCCTGCGCCTGTGTCAAGGCTGCCTACGCCAAGTGAAGGCAGCGCCACTTTGTTGTATACAACTAACGCAGGTCTATATGTACATTTTTATGGAGTAATATCTTTTAATATAAAGAAATGAACAATATTTCAGTACTAACAGAAAAGTCATCGAACGCGTACACCAATCAACGGTCACGTGACCGGCTTCATCGGACCATTTATGATTTTGCCTCCAGAGGCGCCAAAGGCCATTTTTCGCTACTTTCAATGAAGAAATAAAAATATAAATCCACTTCTCACGAGATAAACAGGGTTGGTTTGAGTCAATGCGGCGGACAATCTTTTCATCAGTGTAGTAATCTCATTTCATGTTCTGGGCAGTTGTCGGTCCCTTTAAAAGCGACCACACAGCAGCAAGTACCCGTCGTCAGTGCGCATTCAACACTACCACTTGCACGAAACAGCCAACACTCACGTATCATCACATTCGCAGGACGCACCAATATCACAAAAATACAAACTGGCGCACAACCACGGCGCACAACACACACAGCGCAACCGTGGCGTTTACAATCGCTCCCCGCTTCAGCCACTGCTAGGGACTAAAATGGCTTGGGACGTTCGCGCATTTTAGTGCCTAGGCCACGCGCGGTCGTCAAAAAAGCCCCTAGCTCTCCGCTGCTCATAATAGGTCGTGCCGTGACGCGCCGCGGCGTTGCAGTCGCCGGCTGGAGATGGTCGGGATTGTAAAAGCGCCGGAGAGTGATGTACCACGGCCGCTGGATCTGTTGCGTGGAGCCGCCGAGCGTTGGCGAGGAGGGGAGAGCGCTGTTGACAGTTCCGGCCGCAACTTTCGAGGGGGCGCTAGTGGGAGGGGATCCTCCGACGAAGCGCGGTACTGTGAGCGCGCCTTTTTTGCACAGCGGAGTGAGGTTAGGAGCTTGTAACAACGATAATCGCGTTGAATCTACACTCTAAGAACTAAGAGAGTGCTGGGCACTCTCTTTGGGAGAGTATATTCTTGTCCCATATTTAACTCTCTTTTCCAGAGTAAATCACCTCTTCTTGAGGCAGAGTATAGTAATGCCCCCAGAAAGTGTTAGAGTACTCCACCTCAACAGAGTAACATAACTCTTGCTAAAGCAGAGTAGCCGGACCCCTCCGAAAGGAATAGTAGTACACCTCAAGACAGAAATAGCAGAACACGGGCCAAAATAGGGCCTTAAAATTGCTTTTGAGAGTTTGTTCAAGCGTAGATCGTAATGATGACATAATAACGAGCACTGCGGCAAAAAAAAAAAAAAGAGACGTGAGAAAAAGAAAAACACGATCAAGTGAGGCTCGAACCAGCGACCGCCTGATTGTGAGTCGGACGCGCTACCACAACGCCACACTCTGAGACGGAGAATACGTCCTTTTTCTTTCATGTTGTCACTGATTGCACTGACCATATCGGTGATCTGTCTTCATTTTCTTGTTTAGAAATGCCGGTTTGAGTATCTCCGTACATGCGACAACCAAACACAAGATCGTTCACTTGTTTGTTTTGTGCTTCCCGGTATCAGAACGTCAATCCGGCGCGTTTCTTAGCAAACAAGATTAGCGTAACCGAGGATGTGTGCGGCATTCGCATTGACCAGCTAAGCGGTTAGTCATTTCTGTGTAGAAAACTCTGTACTTCTGAACTGCACATTGAACACTTCAGTCTTCGTCACGCCCTTGGACATATTTTCGGTCATTAGTGTTCACGTTCCGCGACTACAGCCGTAATAGCGCACTCTAGCCGTACGGACCATTTAGCTTAGGGCAGTGTACTCCGTGCGCGACGTTCGAGCGAAAAACGTGCATACTGAAAGACGAAGAATTTAAAAACCTTTCGAATGTAGTTTCGATCGTCGACCGACTCGATGAGGTGATATTCGCTTATTTAACTGCACAAATCCAAAGCTAAAAACGCGGATATTAGGCTTTATTCCAGTGCCTTCCTGTACACTGAAAAGCACTGCGAGGCGCTGGATTCCAGTGCATTGCAGTACACTGACGTGCATTGGGAGGCGCTGGAAACGCAGCTTTTTTTTTTTATTAATTGTATCCAGCCCCGCGACGAATGCAGTGCTCTCTACTGTATATGCGTGTGCTTAATAATGAGTGGTTATCGCTAGCGGTATGCCGGCACATCGATATATACTGTAGAGGAACAGGAGTATAACTGCGTCTTACTCTGTCATGCCGGAAGAGCATACGTGCATTCCACTCTCTCAGATAGAGGTGGAGTATACGCACATTTCACTCTCTCCTTTCGTACAGAGTGAACGTGCATTTCACTCTATGCGATGCTTTGCGAGAGTAAGAGAACGCTCTGAAGAGTAACTCGGCTTACTTACTCTTGCGATACGCTTACCAGTTTTTAGAGTGTAATGTGTTGTGCCTCCCACAAACCGAAACGCAGTTCAACTGCGTAGTTACAGCGGCAGCATGCCGAAAAACTGCTCCGTTCCACTGTGCACGTCGAATGCAAAGAAAAACGCCGATTTGGACTACCATGAATTTCCATCAGATGCTGAACGCCGACAAGCTTGGCTCAGAAACATCTCCAGGCAGGGTACTGGAGGAAAGGAAACGAGGTGGGTACCCAGCGACCATTCTTTGGTTTGTTCCCTGCACTTCACCGAAAATGTCTACAAGAAAGGCGCGAAACTGCGAATGCTCTTGCCAACTGCTATACCAACGTTGTTCCCCAATTACCCGTCATATATGCAAAAGATAAGCACTCGTCGGATAAGGAAGCGGCCTCGAAGAGAACTATCCGATGGCAGTGCATCAGTTCGCGCGAACAATAGTGACCCAGATGAAAGCATGCATGGAGATGTCGATCATGATCTCTTCAGCGAACAAGAACATGTTGCACCTGTTGAATTTTCGGAGGAAACATGTGACTCTGCGCTGCCTGCTGATAGCGAGCACCGAACAAGCTCAACTACAGATAAAACGTCTCAAACAGATCTTGATTTGAAACGGACGATGGAAGAGGCGAAAATAGCAACGATTGCCTGCAGCGGAAAATTTCCCGTCTAAGCACTCACTGCAGACACTGCAAAGCCAACACGACACGGTTCGTGAACGGCTACAAGCTTTCGAAAGTAACAAAGAAATCGTCTCTTTTTTTGAATTTACTAAAAGCTGCAAACGAAGGCCACAAAACTGCAGAATTTATCAAAAATCAGGTCTCGAATTTCTCTTCCAAAAAGCCAGTCTACAGTGAAGGAATTCTGAGGGAGTGCGTGCTCTGGAAAGCGTGCTCCAACAAAGGATACGAACATGTCAGGACGAGACGCCTGTTTAAGTTGCCTTGCCGTGCCACGCTATAGAAGTACGTCGGGCACTCAACAGGCGAAATAGGTGTCTCATCGCTGATAACAGAACGCCTCCGCGCAGAGTTTCAGGTGTTGCAAGTTGAACAAGAAATATTCTGCTCCCTAATCATAGATGAAATGGCAATACAACAGAAGGTGATGTACGACCGTGAAGTTGACAAGGTTTTCGGCCTTGTTGACAATGGTCCTGAACAGTGATCGTCGACAACATCTGAAGTGGCGAACAGGTTGTTGTGCTACGTCCTACGAGGGCTATCGACTGCTTATGTGATACCAGTTGGGTACTTCTTTACCCGTTGCTTGAGAAGCGAGCAACTTCTTTGTATGACAAAGACTGTTATAAAGGCAGTCGAAGAGGTGGGCTTCCGTGTGACAAGGATTGTTACCGACAATCACCAGTCAAATGTTGCCCTATTCAAGAGCCTTTCGGAGGAAGGCACGCTTGTGCATGTTGTGCCACACCCATTCAGACATGCTGATCCTCTTTTTTTGTCTTTTGATCCGAATCATCTGATCAAGAACCTCAGAAACAATTTTGTGGAAAGAGAGATGACCGACGGAGATAATCTCATTCAAGGTGGCTTCTACTTAAAGAAGGTACTCGGCATTCAGTCGCAGCTGCTCGTAAAGCCAGTGAGGTTTCTAGCACAGTCACACGTTGAGCCGAACAACTTAGAGAAGATGAAGGTGTCAAGGGCTACGCAACTGGTCTCCCCTGTCGTCATAACGACGCTTGAGGTCCTGCAAGAAAACCCGCAATGTCACCCCGATGCGACAGAATTTCAAGACTGTTTGCCCACCATCACCTTCATGAAAATGGTGTCGAAATGGTACGATCTTCACAATATTCGCACTGTGAAGCCACACGGTCAAGGTGAAGAACCATTCTACTTTAGCAACGACGACCGCCTTTCGTGGCTAGAAGTAGACTTCATCACGTACATCGAAGAGATCCAGCATTCTGGCGGCAACACAAAAAAAGAAAATGACCAAAGAAACGTGCGAAGCAACACTAATGACTACAAGGTCAACTGTAGCGTTGATACAACACCTCTTAGACAACAAGTAAGTCCTTTTTTTCCTAAATCCACGTTCACATTTTGTATTGTCGTTACGCATATGTTACTGACTAAGTATCGAACAAATTCCTTTTCAGCTTTCGCTACGTCTTCACTCGGGCTTTGAACAGCGACCCTGTGGATTCCCTCTTCAGTTGCTTTCGGCAGTTCAGTTCAGTTCAGTTCAGTTTATTTTCCTTAAAGGCCCCGTTAGGGGTGTTACATAAGGGGTGGGGTGCATCATGTGATGGGTAATTCCAAATAAAAACCAATGAACTTTGTAAAAAGAGGAGGAAAAAAGCAAAATGTTGATACCCTGTGCAAACGAAAACAAAAACACGCGCTAGGTAATTAATTTGGCAACACTAGGAGAAACAACATAATGTGCTAATTATAACGTAATAACTGTTGAAAAATATTGCACAGAAATAACACTGTACACATAAATACAACATAAAAACAATGAACCGTTGTATAAATAAATACTCGCGTTAAGTACAATCAATGGCAACTAATTTGGTAAAACAGAAGACACAGCAGCAATGAACATATGGTTGTTATTTGTAGATATAACATGGTGCGGAAGGGCATTCCACTCAGACGCTGTTCGAGAAAAAAAATGATGCAGAGAAAGTAGTTGTGCGTGAACGCGGTTTTAAAACCTGTAGCTGGTGACCAGTGCGTTGCGATATTCTTGCTGGTGGGGTGATGTACGGCATGCGGTTAAGTGAACTGTAGAAAAACTTATGAAAAATACCAAGGCTGGCTATCGTACGACGGTGTAGGAGTGATTGTAATTTAGATTTTTCTTTTAAGGCTGATATGCTTACGTCATACGAGTAGGATGAATGAATGTATCTTGCTGCGCGATTTTGAAATGACTCAAGTGCGTTGATGAGGTATTTTTGATATGGGTCCCAGATTGGTGAAGCATATTCAACTTTAGGCCTGATTAGTGATATGTACGCTAGTAGTCTCACGTCGCGTGGGGCATGACGTAAGTGGCGCCTCAAAAAGCCTAGCGATTGGTTCGCCGATGATAGAATGCTGTTGATATGTGTGCCCCAGTTAAGATCAGATGAAATTAAGACTCCTAAATACTTGAATGATGGGACTGTTTCAATGAGGCTATTGGCTATTGTGTAAGAAGAAGGAATGGGGCTGCGACTACGGGTAAATGATATATGTTACATTTTTTGGATTAAGTGTCATTAGCCACTGGGTAGACCAAGTCTGTACATGGTTATGGTTTTGCTGCAATATATCTGCGTCTGTAATATTGTTAATGGTATGATAAATCACGCAGTCATCTGCGAACATACGGATTTTACAAGTTACATGCAGGGGTAAGTCATTGATATATATATATAAAAAGAAGTGGGCCAAGAACGGACCCCTGGGGGACACCTGAAGTAACCGGAAGTGGGACGGAGGACTGATCACTCACGCTGACGAATTGCGAGCGGTTGACTAAGAATGCCTCAAGCCATTTTAGTACGTCGGAGTTTAAGTTTAAGAAGGAAAGTTTATGTAACAAGTGTCGGTGAGAAACCTTGTCAAAAGCTTTTTGATAGTCGAGAAAGATAGCGTCAGTTTGTTTGTTACAGTCAAGATTCGTATGAAGGTCGTGAATGAAAAGAGCTAGCTGTGTTTCGCAAGAAAGGGCCTTACGAAATCCATGCTGTGCAGGATGAAAGAATTAATTGCATCTAAATGGTCCATAATGAGTGAGTAAATGACGTGCTCCATGATTTTACTTGGCAAACTCGTTAGGGAGATGGGGCGATAATTTAGCGGGTGAAGCCGGTTACCTGCTTTGTAGATGGGAATGACTTTCCCCACTTTCCAGTCGTGAGGGATGCAACCTACTGAAAGTGACTGAGCAAACAACAGACACAAAAATGCCGAGGATATATCCTTAGTGTTTTTTAACAGTTTTGAGTTAATACCATCGATACCGGCACAGGACGAAAGTTTTAGGTTATCAATCACATTTGAAATACCATCTACGCTGAACGTAATGGCCGGCATTCTAGATACTATGTTGCTAGACAGTAATGGCAGAGGAGCAGTAGTATCCTTAGTAAAAACTGAGACGAAGGCATTGTTGAAAGTTGTGGCGCAGTCAGTATCAGACATAATGTTCCCCGAATCATCAGCAAGTGTTATGGCGCGAACATGACTTGGGTTTATTACCTGCCAAAATTTCTTCGGGTTTTCTCTAAGAATTTTGGGTAAGTCGTTGTTAAAAAAATCATGCTTGGCACCACGAACAGCAGATAGGTACATTTTTTCGGCAGAATAATATTTTTCCCAAGCGTTAGCATTCATACTCTGTTTAGCAGCTCGGAAAGATCTTTTCTTTTTATTTTCTAAACGCTTTAAATGATTAGTGAACCACAGATTCTGCCGATTCTCACGGAAGGTAATTTTCGGTATGTGTTTGTCTGCTAATTGAATCATTTTACTTTTAAAGAGCACCCAATTATCATCAATACATTGTTCGTGAAATCGAGACTCAAAGTGAGATAGAAAGGCGGTTAACTCGTCGTTAATGGCTCGGAAGTTTCCTCTATCGTATAGGCTGATTGTTTTGTTACATGTTGCACGTGGTGGTGCGGAAAATAAAAATGTGGCGTGAAGTACTTTGTGGTCACTGATAGGAGAAAGAAAGGTTAAAGATGATAAGCTGTCTGGATGATTAGTTAGTATAAGGTCTAATACGTTCGCACAGTCACCCGAAACACGTGTTGGTTCAGTAACAAGCTGTGAAAGATTAAAATTTAAACAGACGTCGATGAAAGCTCTAGCTTCAGCGTTAGTTGACGCTCCGGAAGATAGATTACGCCAGTTAATACCAGGGAAGTTAAAGTCGCCGAATAAAAGAATATGAGCATTAGGATGCGCAGCTGTAACCTGGCACAAAACGCTGTTTAACTTTGCAGGAAAATCGGGGCTGTTAACAGGGGGTCGATAACAGACACCCAGCAGGACAGCCTGTGGGAATGAGCGGAGAAGTAGCCAGGCTATCTCGAGGCCTGCAGGAGGTGCAATTGTTGTGCAAGGTAATTGCTTGCTGAATGCTATAAAAACTCCCCCACCTCGTGTTCCTAGGCGGTCATGACGATGAACTTCGAAGTTTGGCAAGTCTGATAATACCTCGTTGTCACTGATAGCGCCCGTGAGCCACGTTTCTGTTATGATTAGTAAATTGCTGCTAGATGAAGAAACAAGACCTGATATCTCTTCACGCTTTGGAAGAAAACTACGGGCGTTAGTGAAAATAACAGATAAGGAAAGTCTATTCGTTGTGGCAATAGGGCGAGGGTTTCGTGAGCCTCTGTTGCGCTTTGATTGCTAATGACTCTGTTTAACGGTATTGGATGATTCATCATATTCATAGCGTTTCGATCCTATTACAAGTGTCTTGAAACGTAGTTTGAAGGGCGTTCCTTTACTTTTGCCGAAAGCAGTAAGATGCTTGCGGGCGTTTCGAACGGCTGGTGAAAAATCTTCGCCAATTGCGCAACTAGTCCCCTTTAACTTACGACCGCCAGCCAGGACTAATTCTTTAGTTTTGTAGCGCAAATTTCACTATGATGGGGCGGTTACGGCCAGGTGAGTACCGTCCCAGCCGGTGGGCACGCTCAATTTCCTTGTCATCAAGGCTTATGTGCATGTGCTCACGAATGTTATCAATGAATAATTTTTCGGACTGCGTAAAAGTTTCAGAAGGGTTGGAATCAGGAATGCCATACAATATTAAGTTATTTCTACGAGACCGGTTGTCAGCGACGTCTATGCGGCTCTCGAGGTTAGACACCAGGCGACCAGTTTCGCCAGTAGCAGCATGCACTGCCTCTAATTCGTTTCGTAAGGGCATGAGTGCCTGGTAGTGTTGCTCAAGTTCAGTCATTCGCTTACTTAGGTCCGTCAGTGTTTTATCGGTGCTCATAACTTGATTCTTTAGGCTTTGCACCTAAGTGATTAGCTTGCTTTGCCCGGCTGTCAGCTTCTGTAGCTCAGCGAGAACATCGTTCATACTAGGCCCTGGATTGGTTTCCACATCCCCTGACAGCAACAGCAAGGACTATGCACACATTCACCAAACAGAGCAAGGCAGCACTGGGGGCTCGGGAGCTGCACCAAACAATAATCGCTAGATTTCTTATTAAAAAGGCTGTATTTAGCACTAACCTGCACGGCGAAAACCAGCGTGTTAGAAGTCAGCGTTGTGGCGCAGCCACCGAGCCCACAAAGCGGTCGCGATGGTCGCTGCTCCTTTATAGTTGGCGGACTTGACAGTGTCCCTTTCGATGCGGAATCCCACGATGGCTGGAGCATCCAGTAGTCGGGTGTCGTTGTGCGTTCCTCCGGCAATGTTAAGACAAGCGGAACGGCAATCTGATTTGGGTAGTGGTAGAACGACGGCGCATGCTCCATTGGTGCCACGGTGCATACCGTCTGCAGAAGAGGCAGCAACACGTGGCAAACAGCGGCGGTGATCATCTCCACGGCGAAAACCAGCGTGTTAGAAGTCAGCGTTGTGGCGCAGCCACCGAGCCCACAAAGCGGTCGCGATGGTCGCTGCTCCTTTATAGTTGGCGGACTTGACAGTGTCCCTTTCGATGCGGAATCCCACGATGGCTGGAGCATCCAGTAGTCGGGTGTCGTTGTGCGTTCCTCCGGCAATGTTAAGACAAGCGGAACGGCAATCTGATTTGGGTAGTGGTAGAACGATGGCGCATGCTCCATTGGTGCCACGGTGCAATGACAAAGTCGACGCGAGAACCGCCGTCTTCACAGCCGAAAAGCTTCTAAAGGTATGTAACTGTGCAGCTGCTTGGGGTCCTTGTAACTTGCCACTTTTTTTTTTACGAGGTTGGAATTCTCCAAGCTGCTAAGAGCGGAAATGCTCCTCATAGCTCAGAAACGAATGCACCTCTCAAGCCGAAAGCCAGAGACGGCGGCACCACCGCTATGCCACTTGCGGTAGTGCTTGGTGCTAAACGGCTTTCCCATGAACTTAGGACGACTCGAAGGCGAAAGCCATCTTTTTCTTCTCAGTCGATGTGTTGATCCTGCCCCGCCACCCTTCGAAAGCTTTCCGCACCTAACGTGGTTTTGCATTGACTTCGTGATAAGACCCCCTTTGACCATGCTAGGATGTCATGTGATGACGTCATTATATGACGTTACGTCACGGGGCGTCGCAATGACGTCACATGTTTTGGCGATTTGTGACGTCATACGGCGATGTCATGTGATGATGATTTTTGCATCACTCGTCCCTGACGCCGCGGAACGCCGACACCTGCTTCGCCACCCTTCAAAAGCTTTCTGCACCTAACGTGGTTTTACTTTGCCTCCAAGATCGGAGGCACCTCACCTGGTTTTCCATTGCCTCCGTGATCGGACCACCTCTGACCACGCTGCGATGTCGTGTGATGACGTCATTATATGACGCTACGTCGTGACGTCAATATTTTGGCGATCTCTGGCGTCATATGACGACGTCATCACGTGACGATGTTTTTTTGCATCGCTCGTCCGCGACGTTGACGGTCGAATTTCACGTTTAATGCGGCATCTAAGGCTTTGGTCTTAAATGTTTAAGCCCGGATCAAGGCAGGGGTTTCGCCACGATGGGGGGCGGTCACTATAACTTTCCCTACCAGATATACATGTATGCCACTGTCCTTTCCGCATGATGTTCATCTGCCCGCTGTAAAAAATATAGATAATATTTTTGCTTAGCAAGGCCAAGTAAGCAAGGTATCCTATGCACTGTTCGTTGCATTGTGCTTTTGATGCAAATTTTTTTTTGCTTGGTGTTATTATTTTGCAGTTGACCTGTGAAGCGTGCAAGGTTCTCCTACAAGAACCAAAGCCGTGTGGGGGCATGTACGATTTCATAAAGAAGATTGAGACTGGATAACTTCCGTATCCCAAAATGGAGATAGCGCAAATTTACAAGTTCGCATGTGGCTTTGTCAGTGAAGTGATGAAGGACATCGAAGTCCGAAGAAGTGGAAATCTGTGTAAAGTTCTTCACTCAGCCATCCTCCCACATTTTGTAACGTGCACTGCACTACGGCGTGGTTCGGGCAGCCCTCAGCACGTAAACCACCTCTGTGATGTTTTAAATGCGAATGCATTTCTTAGTCGGGCTATGTAAGGCATCCGGCGTTGTCCGCGCGCCGGCAGGTGTTATCTCTCCGCTCTCACTCCCTCTCCCATAGCAACAGC
Source organism: Rhipicephalus sanguineus (assembly GCF_013339695.2). Taxonomy (NCBI): domain Eukaryota; kingdom Metazoa; phylum Arthropoda; class Arachnida; order Ixodida; family Ixodidae; genus Rhipicephalus; species Rhipicephalus sanguineus. The sequence goes on from NW_023616348.1 coordinate 120,134, forward strand.
TGCGGGCGCGCGCGCTTATCCTCGCCCCTAGCAACCGGAGCATGTGGTGCGAGAGAGTGTAGGAGAGGGTAGGTGCAGTGCTTCGCCGCTCCTTCTCTCGCCGTTTGCTCTCTCTCCTCCCTGCGCCCCACTCTCCCGTCCGCTCGCGCCTCACTCTCGACCGTTCGCTGGCTGGGCGCCTCTCAAGAACATCCGGAAATGTGTGCTCGAGACGCCGCTGTGAAACGCCAACGCCGAGCCGAGAACGCTGGCGCCCCAGTCTCCCGTCCGCTCGCGCCTCACTCTCGACCGTTCGCTGGCTGGGCGCCTCTCAAGGCGATGGCAGAAGTCGGTGAGGGTGAATGTCTGACGGCAACGGTACGGAGTCTTTGTGGTGACCGTGTACCTCGCGCCCAACCTCGCTCGTGACGCCGTTGCCGCGCAAATGGACGCGGCTATGGAAAGTGTGTGTTTGCGCTCCAAAGTATCTGACCCCGTCGTCTTGGTTGGTGACTTTAACGTGGACGTGAGAAAGAAGAGGGGCGAGTGGTTGGTGGAGTACATGCGGACAAAGTACTCTATGCAGTGTGCCTCCGCCGAGTCCGACAAGTGTCCGACTACCATTCACGGAAGTTGCATTGATCTCGCCTTTACCCGAAACTGTGACGTGCGCATGCTTCTCAAAGACCCTTTGACTGTACACTTTAGCGACCACAAGGCTGAGATTATGGCCGTCAGGTCAATGACAACACAAACAGGTGCTGATGAATGTGTAAATAAATGGTTACGGTACAAATCCTCGTCTCGTCGTTAATTTACGCCATTAAAATTACTACGCCGTGTACTCTCGGCGCAAGAAATGCATTCGCATTTCCTCACGATTCCCTTCGAGGAGGTGGGGGCATTTGTTTTTCTAAAACGGCTGCTTCGTCCACTGCTAGCCAACTGGGCAGGGAACATCAGCACAACTGTGCAGCGTCTGGTAAGGCTTGCACACAAGCCCCTCTCCAGAAAAGTGCTGCGCCTTTGAGGTCATGACAGCATTTCACCAACTGCAATTTTTTATTTACTTTGCAATGCAAAATTATTCTGCTTTGTTAGAAAATACATGCATACTGAAAGATTCAGTGAATGGCGGTTTTTGGTTAATAAAAATATGATTAATTTTACGCACAGAACCTTGGATTTTCATTTTTTCTGCATGCACGTGGTGCAATATTTAAATAACACAAAAAATGTTTTGCTATTGAAATTGCTGAAAACATTGTGCAATATTCAAATAGCCCAAAAGCGCGCAATAGCGCTTTCAGGTTATTTTGTAGAATTTGAAACTTGTATTAATCCTGTGACGCGAAGACGGGAGAGGCTTTGCCATTAACGCTTTCCACTTTTCAAACATGAGGTCAAAGTTGGCTGTCGCCGAGACGGGCATGCTTAGTCAAGACAATTCCGTCGCCCGCGGAAAAAGAAAACTGTTTGCATGAGAGAAAAGGTCCTGTTGCGGCGTAAAAGAATGCATTGAGCGGGCACCAAACTCGACGTGTCCGCTTGCAGCACTGCGAAGCGGACGCAGCGAGCCTGCGCGCGCCAAACACTCACCGCTTCCCCGGCGCGCAAACTCTCCCTGACCGGTGGTGCTGCGGTGGCAGTCAAGTGAACTAGGCCTCTCCCGCTGTTTTCGGCGCACGCAACAGGCCGCACCCTGTGCTTTGATCCAGCGGCCGCGGATGTACAGTGCCGTCACGGCTCAGCCAGAGAACACCCATACACTTAGAGAAGGGAAACTGTACCTTTGACAGTGCAACGGAAATAAGGGTAGCGGTGGCGTTGTGAACTAAAGTAGCCGACCAAGAGATGCCGTTGTACAACAGGAAACGGAAATGAGCTTTATGCAATATGGCTGCCGTCGCTCGTTTTTGGTTGCTGTGCAGTGCGCTCCGGTCGCCCGTGCTCGTACAAAAGAAATAAATGTATATGCCACGTTTTGTTCACTTACCGAGCCCTGCGAGTGTCGTAATGAATCTTCTGAGCTGTCTTTCGTGTGTATTCCGTGCCCCAACTGTGTGAAATGCTACGAAGGTGCCAGGAGACGCCAATGCCTCAACTGGCATTAACGCACACAACACCGGCGATGTGTAAGCCTGATAATGTTTTATTACATATTCATAAATCATTACAAGACAAAGTACACCACTGAGCGTTCACACAAGCAAACAACGCGGTTACATCGTGAAGTAGTGGCTCATAAAGCGCCAACGCACGAGCAAGAAGAGCTACGAAACGTATACGCTCGTGTACGTACACTATAATTATTTCCCTATTTCCTCGTGCCAATTTTATGCAGCCTCTTTGGGACGTCACCTGGCCGGTAGCCTTGCGTAGAGAATACGATAGCTTGCAGCGCAAAACTCAGTGGTTGGCAAAACTCACTTCTCTCGACCTTTTGACTTCACATTGTGAAACCACCCGAATCCGTATTTCCCTTACTACTGGCTTGTTTCTTGACAAGTTTAGCATAGCAGGCGGCAAACTAGGCGACAAAATGGATGCGGCCGCCGTGACGGGCATTTCGGTGGGGTGCGAAAACCGAAAAGACGTGTACTTACATTAAGGTGCACATTAAAGAGGCCCAGGTGGTCAAAACTGATGCGTAGTGCCCACTATGATGCGCGTCATAATCGCATCGTGGTTTCAGCACGTAATTCTCCAAAAACAATTCATATATTAAATTTCTATGGATTCAGAACTATTTTAACTGGTGGAGCGAACCTGTAATAAATTCGCCCTGGATGAAAAATTATCCTAACGTCTAGTTTCTCTCTGCAGAGGCAATCGGCTAAGTTGTGTCCAAAGAGGCAAGTAATGGCTCGGAGTAGCACAAAATTTTTGTTTCAGCTTGCAGCTGACCGCAGACAAGTGGGCTGGGGAAATTCCAACCTTTCTTGGTAAAGAGCCCACTTGACAGCACGGCAAGTGCCCAGAAATTAATAGGTATGGTTTAATCATTCTGTGCGTTCCCACATTGTAAGTAACCAGCTTAATTCACAACACAGATACATAACAAACACTTTATGGTCACAACAATACTGTAGGAAATATCAATACATTGCTTGTAAACACATGGACAACAAGTAAAATTGTACAACCAAGTCATGAGCTCCTTGGATTGCTTATCCTTTTTGCTTAGAACAATTATAACACAGCAGTGTATGAGCACAAAAACAATAGTCTTGAACTGCTAAGTAAATTTTTGCAGCAGACTTCCAAGTCTTTGCCTGGCTTAATTCTCTGTTTTTGAATTCTAAATACCACAGAATCCTAATATGTACAAGCTAGGGGTGTGCGAATATTCGAGTGTCGAATTCGAATCGAATAGTACCTAATCGAATAATTCGATTCGTCTTTCGAATAGCTAGTATTCGAAGTTTCGAATAATTCGACAGGACAAATATTTAAAGCGCGACAAAGGCCGATGGTGCAACTTGGTTAGGGTGGGGTGGCAAAAACTAACGCTAACGTCGTTACACTAGGCCTTCCGTTAAAACTTTCACCGACATCCTGGTTCAAAAGCGAGCGCACGCTCATCTTAAAAGAGATTGTCATTTCCGCACGTACGAAAACACATCAGAATACTGTCAAGCCCTTCACAACTTCGTTCCCAAAACGAAGGCACGGACTTCTTGCGCAGTTCGGTCGCGTATGCTGCAAGTGCCGTAAAACGTCCCGACTTTGACCTGCGAAACCCTCGGTCATTGGCTTTGCTTGTAAAAGTTTGTTCACGCTGGGCAGTCGCCAATGCCACACCGAACCACTCGTTCAGAAACTTCCATCGTTGCGGCACGCAGTTGAAACGCTGCTGTGAGCGGGCGCCCGAAGATTTTTGGGCGCGGAGCACCCTTGGCGAAGAAGCTCAACATTACCGTTGTCAGATGAGCCGTATTGCGCGACCATGGGGAAAAAACTAGCCATTGTACCCCCCTCTGTTAGTCTTTAGGAGGTTTGGAGTGGCGCTGCTGACTGGAATGGCGGCTCTTCTATCAACATGCTTGCGCGCCCATAGAAACTGAAACAAAAGCCACTCTCAAACAAGTGCGTAATGAAACTGTCGGCACGCTGTAGCGTCCCTGATTCGTCCTTTGTCTTGCCGTAACTGGCGGTACACATTTTGTGTAAGTATACTATTCGATATTTTTGGCCACTATTCGATTCGATTTGAGGTGAAATTTCACAATTCCTACACCCCTAGTGCAAACATTTGTAGAAACAATTTGCGACAGTGAGCACTGCGAAATGGGCCATTAGTCACCTCCATCATAATACGAAGCAGTTTCTCCGACACCCCTCTCAAGTGTGCTACAGCACCTATTTGACAGAGAATGCTTCTTCCAATTTTCTGACAAAATTGAAAGCTGCTTCTGTGGGCACTGTTAAATTACCTAGAGTCTTGTCCTGCATCTCCACTGCTTTGAACATCATGGATATTTGGTTTGGTGAAGACAAATCTTGGCTTTTGTCTTTCAAGAGATCCTTGCACTGTAAGCATGGTGCTTTTTTCAGAAATGCTTGTACTAGGTATCCTGACACGTAACAAACTATGTTTGATTCAAGTACATCTGCTGGTTCTACAGTGTCTGAAAGGTTTGAGCTGATGGTGTCGGCCACAGTAGGACTTTCTTGATCGAGTCTTAATTTCTTTAGCTCAGTTAGAAGAACAGCCTTATCTGCTTGGCAGTTGCTGCCATCTGAAAGCTTGAAGAGCTTCCCGACAATGATATGCCTGAGACCGGCAGTGAACTGAAATGTGTTTGCAGTCTCGTTACAGCTGTGCTGCTGCCGAATGATCCCAAACAAGTTCTCCAAGGGATCCTGATTCAGACGACGAGCGAGCAAAAACTTGAAGTTATAGGATTCCTGCAGATCTGCCCACAGCATACAAACCGCTTTAATTGTCACCTGCCAGCCCTAAATGGTTCTTGGTTGCCTAGGTTCTTTGAATATCCAAGATTTAATCCATGCAATCCAAGAATGCAAGAATTCAATGTACCCTGTAGAAGTATTAATTGTATACCTCATTTTTCTCTCAGCTATCTTTACACAAGAACTGTTTAATGAATCAAACTGATCTATTTTCACAACAAACTCAGCTGTGCTTGTGGCTTCTGGTGGAGAACATTAAATGCTATGAATGCTTCTATTGCTAGATAGACACTGTTGCTGAGCACCCACTTTACTTTCATGTTACCAAATGCACTTTCATAGATGTGCCCTCAGTGAGTTTAGGTAGGCATTTTAGTTTCAGGTGATGTGTTGATTCATACAAATCTTAATAGGCCCCCAGGAAGCAACCTTATCACCAATAGGAATATCATGCTTCATCAGATTATTCCTCATACATTTCAACAGGTGGGGGACGTCAAAAATGAAGGAAATCTTCTATTTATCAGCAATAAAGAAAGGCCTGTCAGGGCTCACACCCAGTGTCCTTGCAATAACGCAATTGCTGCTACCCTGGTCACAAACCAATGCTTTGACGAAGAGGCCACATGCCTTTAGCTCAATGATTAGCTTTTTCAATGACATTAAAAGGGGCCCTGCGCGAACTGTCCCCTCTCTTCTCAAAAAGGCTACTGGCTGTATCCATTTCTTCGCTATCCCAGAGACCACAAGTGCTGCAGTGTGCGCTGTGCCATTTGTTCTTTCTCTGGCATTATCAACATATCCATGCATGATGTCTTCCTTAGGGTCATACTGCAGATTTTTTTAAATGAAATTTTGTCAAAAATTAGGCAGCAAGCTGTCTTGAATTTTCCAATTTTTTTTCTTGCCTTTTCTTTGAATAACTCGAGAATCTGAGGCAGAACTCCTGTCTTTATATTTACGGCCGACAGCCATGTCCTTCAGGACTTCACTGTGGGAAGGCTCAGTACTAGGGGTGTGCGAATATTCGAGTTTCGAATTCGAATCGAATACTAACTAATCGAATAATTCGATTCGACTTTCGAATAGCTAGTATTCAAACTTTCGAATAATTCGACAGTACGAATATCTAAAACGCGACAAAGGCCAATGGTGCAACTTGGTGAAGGTGGGGTGGATAAAACTAACGCTAACGTCGTTACAATAGGCCTTCGTTAAAACTTTCGCCAATTTCCTGGTTCGAAAATGAGCACGTGTTTACCTTAGAGGAGGTTATGTTATTTCAGCACGAAAAAAATGAGAAAGACAAGAAAAGTGGCAAGCCCTTCTCAACTTCACTTCCGAAACGAAGGTACGGACTCTTGAATAGTTCGGTCGCGTATGCCGCAAGTGCCGTAGAACGTCCCGAATTTGGCATGCGAAACCCTTGAGGATTGGCTTCACATGTGAAAATTTGATCACGCTGCACATTCGTCACTGCCGTACTGCACCACTCGTTCAGAAACTCCCATCGTTCCGGTGCTCAAACAAAACGCTGCTGTGAACGGGCGCCTGAAGATTTTTGGGCCCAGAGCATGGCCATGGAGCACAATAACGTGACCATTGTGAGATGAGCCATATTGTACAATTATAAAAAAAAAACTAGCTACCGTACCACCACCCTCTGTTGCCCAAGAGGTTAAGAGTGGCACGGCTAACTTGAATGGCAGCTCTTCTATCAACATGGTTGCGCGCCCATAAAACCTGAAAAAAAAAGAAAAAAACTCCCGAACAAGCACGTAACAAACCTGTCACCACGCCGTAGCTTTCTTGATTTTTCCTTTCTCGTGCCGTTACTGACAGTGCACGCTTCGATACTATTCGATATTTTCGGCCACTATGCGGCACTATTCGATTCGAGATGAAATTTCACTATTCGCACACCCCTACTTAGTACCTTTCATAGATATTTATATGCCTCAGGGCTTGTAAAGTAAAGACTGAGGGCAAACTGTCTAAGTTGCATCGGCCATTGTCTCCCATGTTTTTTCAGTGGTTGCAGATGCATTTGCACTCTTAGAATTTCCAAAAAATCCTTCTTTAGATACCTGTCTGCTTCAAGAAGAAGCTGCGCATGAGATGCAATTGGTTTCTTGGACTTTTTAAGTCTTGCAACAATTTGATGGAGGTGGGAGTTCTCGTCGCAGTAGTGCTGAAGCCTCTTCATATAACATGGAGTGAGCACTTTCCGGGTCCTGGTACTGGCTCTTGGGGTTCCTGGAAAATCAAAAAGCCACATCACTAATGTTAAGTCTAAGCAAGAGGCTTTAAAACTTACACTTTGGTTAAATGGTTTGCTAAGTTTGGTACACTAGAAACACGTACATTTGTATTTTAATGCAATGTATTATTACCTGGAATTTTGTGTGCATCCCTTACAAAATTTGCAAGCTGTGCCCAAATTGAAATACCAGGTCAGGCTAGTGTAAAAGGCTAATTTGGTATTTTTGCGTGTCATGAGAACAAAATAAACACAGGCAAAATGTATTTTTTTGTCACACAGCCACGTATATGACTGGCCAAAAGTAGGCACACACCCAGTGGCAGATAGTAAAACGTTAAAACAAAAGGGCGTGTATTTAATGAAAGCATCTATTTAATGTAATGAGCTGTATCATTAACCAGTTGTAGTGCGAATATTTATATATTGGGGACGCATGTGGGAATAATTCCTTTTTGTTTTGTAGAATGAAGACACACTTACTGGAATTACTATGTAATCTTGCATTAATCTTGCTTTAATAAGAGGAAGAATACCTACTCTGTGTAGTTGCTGCTGTTGGCAATGGCTCCTGTGCCCCCTGGGACGCTGGCTCTTGTATTGGTGGAGAGATATTGAGGGGCACTGGAAAAGAATGCTGTATATCACTATATAAATTTAAGCAGGAGCAATGGCATTGTGCTTTATTTTTGGAAAGCTCCCACTTACTGGTCTCACGCCTTGATGCTGAGAGCTCTGGAGAGAAGTCGGGGAAATCTTGGTATTCTGAAAGTACACATCATTACATTAATTCTATATCCGCTTTAGAAAAAAACACATAAGATGAAATACACACTTTCAATCAAGTAAACAATGAAAATTACCATCTATGGAAGCAGTGAAACGAAGCTTCGACACTTTTGACATAAGAAATATTGTTCGCGAAACCACTGCCGTTACAGGGTGGAAGGTACAAAATACTCATCAGGCAAAATTCGTTACAAAATTTAGATTTTATAGTAATCGTGAAACCAAGGAATGATAAGAGTTTCTGAACAATCTCGACGATCCCAACACACACACACCCCTACATTCTGGCGAGATAAGTCTTAGATCTCAATATCGGTGGAGGGGTATGAGACCCCCAGAGACCGCATTAACTTTAAGCCCCCTTGACTTTAAGGACTGCTGATAATAATCTAAATGTTTAACACAATCTAATCATTCATGAAGAACCCCAAAGAACGTTCTCTTTCACCTAATGCGATTACCATTACGTTCAATAATCACCGCTGTTCGCGCCCCTCGCGGATATAAAATCTCTTTTAAAAAACTTGTGCTCGATTATTAGAAACGCTGCACGCATAGCCACTTCAAATTGCCTAGGCGTCCTATTGAAAAATCACGCGTAATCCCTTTAGGTACAGTACACCGAAATCACAAACCAGACGTGTCGCGTGTGCAAGTTACACGGCAATGCAAAGCTGACACTGAACAATATGTGGTTTATGTATTCGTCATTATAGCAATATATTAGTTGATGTAACAAATGTCAAAGAAACGACGACGGACCATTGAACAAGGGCATAACTGACGCTCCGGCTTACCTGTTTACGGTGCGGAATCAACAGATCGACTCCATGAAAGCGTGAAACGTACCCCTCGATCTCGATCGCTGCGGCATTCCTAAATTCGCCGGTAAACTGAGTCAGCTACTATTGCTGTAAAGATAAAAGGGCGTCTGCGAACTGAAGCGAAAGGTGCTTCCGCATTTACGTTGCCGCCGAACAATTTGAACGCCAACGGCCACGGAAAAGATGGATACAAATTGGATTTTGGTCCAGTTAGTCATCACTGAAGTCCTAAAACGTTGACACATCAATTAAAAAGCAGCTATACATATTAAGTCTAAACATAAGTAACTCTCTAGCTATCCAAAGCAAAATGACATGTTTGAATGATTCATTGGCTTGCGCAAAACAATTTCTTAAAGTGTAAAATTTGGGTGGTTTAGCGCCCCGAGCAGGGAAAATGCAAACTAAGATAGCCGACCGCTAAAAGAGGAGTCAGTAGCTCCACTCTGCGCGCATATCGATGGGACTCGCCGCGGTCGATTTTTTCGCCCTCTGCGGCGATCGCGAGAACTTGAGACTTTCCGGGGCCTGGCTCAGCGTGGCCGCGCTCTGCGGAGCGCCAGAGCATATAGACCAGAACACAGCGAATTCCATGCGTAGCGCCATATTGGCATCGCGCATCGCGCCATCTATCGCAAACTCGACCAAGCAACGTCCCTGGACTGCTATGCCAGCAGACGCTACACAGAGCAAACGCGGAACTTCCGATACTCAGCCCGTCGGAGAGCGTGTTCCGCGTTTTTTTCTAGCCTGGACATTTTCGCCGCTTTTATCGGAACATCAAGAACACCTCGCTCATGCAAGTCCACAATATATACGCTATATATACGTGCTGAGCAGGCGGCGGAAGCAACCTTGTCAGGTACGTACGCTGCTACATTTGTAAATAAAATGTCACCGCTGTAGTACGCGTGAGTTGTAATTGCAGTGCAGGCTGCAGCTCGCGAAAGAATGAAACGATGCTTTGTTGCCACATATTACAAGTTGCGCACAAAGTTTTGTGAAAACTCGTCATTTTAACATGCATCGCATAATAATTAGAGTAGGCTTTGCGCGTAATTTCGCAGAACGTAATTTTTGTTCCACGAGCGCTCTTACAATAATGCGTCTTGCTCACAAAAGCATGCTATCAGAGAGTACCACCTGTAGTGACGCTCATCGATCCCTTTCGGAAGCTATCTGCGCGATTTTAATCCTGTAACGACGATGATATACACGCGAAACTATGCTATTCTTAGTTAAGCCAATATTGAAATGGGCGGAATCCAGCTGTCTCTTAAGTGTGTGCTGTGTAAATGTGCTAAAAATTTAGCTGCTTGAGCTAGGGCTACGCCTGCGACGTAAAGGACACTGGCGCGAGTACTGTTTACTTACGTGCCAATATATGTATTATGTGCAGCCGGATGCCCCGTGTCCAAATAAATTTGGGAACATCAAACACTGAAATGAAAGCACGAAATTCTGGCCAGCTGTTGAGGAACACCGTACAATTTACTACCTGTAAAAGCCGAAAGCTTGTAACCTTGAAAGCGTGGATGCCATCAAAAGCACTAAAGCTTGATACTACGTTGAAAGTGGCAAAGCATGGTGATTGTTTGTGCTTGAAAGCACTACCTTGCACTACATTTTCGTCAAAGGAAACGCTTAAGGGTATGAAGTGCACCCCCACATAAAGCTCGCTCCTGCCTTCAACCCAGCTGCGCGTCACGCAAATTAGGTTCGTAAAATGAAATAGGTGGGCATCACACTGCAGAATACACGCAGGTAGTGTACCTACTCGCACATTTTCACTCGGCTCCTAGTTTTTCTGCTTGAATCACAGTTATCCATTCGCGGCGAAGCTCAAAACGCCGCAGACAACGCCAAGTAATATCCTCCTGTTGCGCTGCTTGTTTTGGCATCCAAAGACGACGCAGTAGTGCCCAGACGAGCTCTTATACGCTGAAGCGGCGTGAAAGGGTAATTTTCGCAATTTAAAGCCTCAGAACTGCAGCTTGCCCTGTTTACTTGGTGCAACCCACGCGCGACTGCGTCCGGCCAGCCCGGCGTCTGGGTGCGAGAGTATCCGCTCGGCTCGCCAGCAGCCTGGGTGCGAGACAGGCATGCTCTGGTGTATACCGCGGCCGCGCATCGAAACGAAACGGCGCAGGCGCACGGGAACGCGATGCTCTTGCTGTACTACAGCCAGCGAAGAAATCGCGGGCGTGCCAGCACCGGCCACAACCGGCCAGCACTGCAGCAGACGATGCGATGTTGTCGCTTCTGTGGGTTCTTGCGCGCCTGCGCCACTGCGCTTTGATGCGCGGCCGCGCTGGATGCACTGGCGCTCCGCAGAGCGCGGCCACGCCGAGCCGTGTTCGAGTGGACGGCACTGTACGTATTCCTGTCGTGGTGTTGATTGGGGGAGGCCGGTTGCTGGATTTCTCAGCTTGCGTCGTTGTGTTTTTGCAAGTGAATTTCTTTCTGAATAAAAGATTCCGGGTGCCGTTCTTGGCGAGTTTGCTGAATATATCGCGTTTTTCTTGTTTTAATTTGTTCATATTGTGTGCTGCAGTGCGTTCCGGCTCTTCGCATGGATATCTTTACTACTGATGTATTGCGGATATTCGGGAGGTCTGAAGTGAACTGAAGATATCGACGTGTGTAGATGTGTTTGTACAGTTTTATTTTCAGGTTACGAGAACATCCAAAAACGACAGTGAGTCTTCTGTTTCAAGGGTTAACTGAATACTCGTTCGAAAAATTTAGATGACAGAATAATTGTGATTATGATCTCCTGACTCTTGAATGACAGTCGTTGAGACGTATCTGAGAAAGATTTTCGACTGCGGTTGCAAGGAATTAAGAGCTTGTTCCTCGGTGTGTTTCATTGTTATATTTGCCATGGCGACAGACGTGGGCACAGGGTTCCAAATAGTAAAAGATTGATGAGAAAGTTTACATATTTAGCAAAGTTAATACATTGTTATAATTTGCGGGGCAAGTGGCTGTTTTGATCGGCGGTACATGACAGTGCGAAAAAAATTCGGGGGGGGGGCTGTAGCCCGGTCAGCCTCCCCCCCCCCCCCCTGGCTACGCCACTGCAGCCTACCGTCTATTTTGCTCAGTGACGCAGAATTCATTTATACTTATGCAGTACTTGCAAAACATGATACCAGAGTTTATATTTTCTTGCCTGGGGGCTTTTTGTTACGATCTACATCACCTATATGTATGCTTGTTTTTCCCAATAAAATTGAGTTGCGAGTCGGCGCCTGCCCAGTGCTTCTTCGTCCTGTGTGCGCTATTTGTACCAAAGACGATGGGGACCCCTTGAGCCTTCCCAGCGACGGGTCCTCCGTGGCGGGAAGCGCCCCACAAAGGCAAGAGAATCTTGCGAGCTCCGATGGAGAGCGTAGCGACGTCAAAGCGAGCGCCGCCTTTATAATGGGCCACTGTGGCTCATTTGAGATGCTACGGTGCCGACCTGTCTCCGATGTTTTGACAAGAGCAATTATAAGTCGCCGTAAACCATTTATTGCCCTTCTGGGGAGTGGCGGATTAACTCGCCCGATCTCCCCTCCTCCCGGCCTGACCGCAGGAACTTTGGTGCATGAACAAGTGCAACGACCCCTCGGTGACAATATGTCTGATAGGCTGCAATCAAGAAGGAGGAGCCAGCCTGAAGAGTTATATAACGACGGTGCTTGGTGGGACAAGACGCTCTGAGCCCTGGGTTATTGGCTCATCCAGTTCGCTAGTCGCTGAACTGTAAACCTTTTCAATATGTAAATAAGTGTACAAAAAGTGTCAGCACACTTGCTTGTTTTCGTTTTGCCAACTTGCGAGCATCAGTTCCTCAACCGGGAGACTCAGTCGCGGTACCAAACGGAGTTCGGGTCCGACGCAACCCCAACGTCACAACTGGCGTCAATAGTGGGACGGAGCTAAACCCCGGTCACGACACCTCGAAGCACGTTCTGAAATATCACGCATTACTCCTGCACGTAAACTTTTATAGTGCACAAGAGAAACCAGGACAGAAAGGGGCGACACGGACACAGCACTGTGTCCGCGTCGCCCCGTTTGGTACTCGTTTTGCGCACTATAAATGTTTACATAGACTACCAATCGAGCAAGCTTGTGCTCTTGCATGTACGAGTGGCTATTACATGAATATAGCTTTTGTACAGCCCAAAAGGCCATTTGAACCAACCAGCCCGAATGCGTACCGCACTTTGTACAGCACCTGTGAGACTCGCACAGTCATCACCTGATGTGAAATGTCTTTGATTGGGTTCGCATCGTGAATAAAGTGCTGAGAACAATGCTCTGGAATGGTGTTCAAGGTTGCATGCACTGCTGCGAAATAACACAGGCTGTTTCCAGAGTTACTATGGTTTCAACAAGCTAGTCCTGCTATGATTCGTTGCTGAAGCTAAGCACGCTTTTGCCCAACTGCCTGGTCTCAATGAACGAACACAATGAAGCTTTTGTCAGAATACAATTCCTGCAAGAACAGAAGTACAGGGGATAGGTATAGGATCGAACACAATGCAAATGGCTACTTTGCCATGAGAAAAAAGAGGAGCTTCTTGTGTTCCGTGTTCGTATGCACATCTCGCAAAGTGTAAACCCCATCACGTCCAGTGGTACCCAGCTGTGAACCACTGCAGAACGCGACCCCGCCTCTGCCTACCCGCCTGGTACATGCCTACTGTTGCCGCTATTGTTGTTGTAAAGGCCCGCGTTTTCTCATTCGAGTTCTTCAGGGCAAGGGATGTCGTCTGGCTCAGGCGGAACACCGAGGTTGTGAAGCACCACGCAAACTGCGACGAACTTGGACGTGAAGAGTGCGCCATAGTACAGTGCTCTGTACCTCTGCAGGCACCGAAAGTGATCCTTGAGGACTCTAGTACACCGTTATACGACGCACCGCAGGTGACGAGCGGGTGCGGTTGAATCGGGAGCAGGGGATCCTGCACGATGTGCTCCAGGGGTTAAGCAGCCGAGGCTGCAGCGGGTATGCGCTATCACCTGCGCAGGACAGTGTTTCAATTAGCATAACATGAATATATACATGAATATGTACTATTCCTTTCTCTCTTTTAACCTATTCGAAGATTGGTAATAGTAGGCGCAAAGAAGACGACGGACGAAAAGGGAGGCACACACACACAGGCCTTGTTGGTATCATGTAATACCAACACGCCCATGCTCACTCTCACATCGTATATTCAAAGACATCGTGTCACTGATATGCACTGCTTTCCTTTTTTTACAGCTAGACATATTGACAGAATTGCTTGTCTGGTTGGGATATTTAATTACGACATTTGAAAGGCTCCAACAAAAAAATGGGTTTATTTCCAGACGGTTTGGAATCAACTCGATCCCTTCGTCAGGAGAAATGACAATGAAGATGCTGAAGTGCAACCTTTAACTTCTTTCATAGACCAGGTGGGGCGAGTGACAAAAGGCGCGTCTTTTTGTGGTAAGGGTGCTGTGCTTTGCTTCGGTTGCATGACACTGATGTGCGGGGGCGGCACAGACGGTCAGTACACTCAAGGCTTGGTTTCCCTTAGTTTTCTTAGGATTAGGCCGTGAGTGTAATGTGATAGTAGGTTCCTATTGCAATCCTTTGAGTTGTTTTTAGTGGTTTTTATGAACCATGACTGAAATGCCTTTGAGTTGAGTCAGTTGGCTTATTTAATTGCTATATAGGACTTGGCTGTGCTTGCTTATTTGTACAGTGAAATTTCACTTGAACGAACTTCAAGGAACCCCAGGAAAAAGTTCGTAAAAGGAAATTTCGCTAAACTGAAATTGGTCCAATGGCGCTTCGACGGGGGATTTTAAAAAAAGTCACAGTTTCGCCGCAAGGGCGAAGCAATGAATGCGATAGCAACTAATGCTATACGAAGTGAGGCTCGCCAATAGATACTCTCAGTTTGAATAGCGCTCCTGTTGCAAAGGCGGCCGAAGCAGCGAAGGAAACTAGCGTGCTTCAAGTGTCGAGCTGTGACACTTTATACTTGGAAGGGTAGCGCTAGCAGACACGGACTAGAGGAAGACACACGGACACACAGACGGAAGCGCTCTAGCAACTGGTTTTTTATTGAACTGTGTGTCCGTGTGTCTTCCTCTAGTCCGTGTCTGCTAGCGCTACCCTTCCAAGTATGAATTTCCAACTCGCCCAAAAAACAGCACTCCTAAGACACTTGATAGTTCGCGCTCATCGTCTGTTTGTTCGTTTAGCGGCGTCCCTTGAGCTCGAGTGACTTTCGTACGCTCCGTAACATGAGCGCGGACACCACGGTGAAAGCTTGAAACAACCCTCTTCCCCTCACCACCAGAAAACCGCGCGAGCAGACAGCGGAAGGGCAAGGTTCTTCCTGCGCAAATATAAGAAGAAGCGAGCGAGCTCGCCGACGACTTTTAAATGCGTGCGTCGCGCTCCTAGCGCCATCTCGCTGGTAATGAAGAAACGCTTATTATCGCCTGCCGTCTCTGAGTCCGTCCAGCGGTAAAGGGTGTGTATATAACGCTCGCCGTTAGCTATGTGCAGGATCTGCGTTTCGTGGCGTAGTGGATAGCGCCACTCGCTGCGGAGCAAGAGGTCCCTGGTTCGATTCCGCGCTTCGGAAGCATTTTTCTGAATTATTTTTCTCTTGGGCTTTTATCTATATATACATACTTATACATATACGGTGCATGACGGCGACGGCGACGGCAAAATTAAGCCGAGACTGTCCATATAATTGCTATCGCAATAAAAAAGTTCGTACAACTGAATAGTTCGTTTAACTGACGTTCAAGTGGTATTTTGCTGTATTTATTTTTTCATACTAGTTGTCCTTTCTATACATATTTGTTTTTGTGAACGCACAACATTTATGGCAGTTGCATTTGATGTATTCTTTATTGTTAATATGGCCTTTCTGTATCATCACGTGCTTACTATTTATTATTTCGCCCCTTTATGATAAATGATCATACATTGTATTCATGGGAGTTTCTTTCATGCCTGACCTTTCTATTGCACTAGCAGTCTTTCCATGACCATAGAAAGACAAGTTGCAATTATACACTGACAGCAAGTTGGATTATTGTGCGCTGCCTCGGGTCTCAGTGACTTGTCAAATGTGTGCCCGAGAGAATTTTCATTCAAGGAAACACTAGAGTAGATACTGCCGGTAATAACATACGGGGCAGAAAAAAGAGAATCGAGTAGCTAAGAACCATGCAGCGTGTAATAAAACTTTTATGACTAATGTCTTTAATTCACTAAGACACCACACAAGCATTCTCACGCTTGCATACCAAGCAGCCGTATTCACCACCCTGGTCACGGAGTCCACTGACCAAGTCCTGGCTCACGGTGGATGTCCTCCACATGAAGGCGTCGTGCACAGACCCCGGGTGCGAGGGCAGTGATCGGCAGAGTTGGTCTCATACCTGCAGTGTTGTGTGCATTGGAAAAAAGTCGACAACAGCAATACAGCCAGCTACATGCAGTACATCCGTAACTGTGTGGTGGAAGGCACTTATTTCTCTCAAGTTGACTTCGAAGCGCAGCTTCGATAGCTTTATCTTTCATTTTCTATGTGGCAGTCACTGCATGTCTGCATATCACTGTTTATGAAATTATAGCACAATCAGTACGTTAGGTTTCCTTTCATGCATTACTTTTCTTAAATGCAAGACAGTTATCATGATCAAATATGAAGCTCGATGAGCCTTTTATTGTGTCGTCAAGTCACCCCCGTCGAAACTAAATAGTGACGGAAACTCAGTTTACCGCGACTACTGCATTCTTTTCTATCACTGCAGTTCGAGACACGGAAAATGTCGTTAAAACATTGGAGAGTGGCGAAAAGCTGTCTTTCACGTTCCTACTTTGCATTGTACTAATGGCATGCGCAAGATTAAATACGATGAAAATTGTTTTCGCCACCATGACGTTGAGGGCGTAAAAGTTCTTGTGGCAAAAGTAGGCAGCCTTGCTGCCGTTGTCCTTTTCATGCTGTAGAGGTCGCTACTATTCTGCTAAGGAGTGGCGTCCCCTCCGAGGTGTACGGAGTAGAATAATGTTAGTTGTTGTTTGGGTTCAGTGTCGACCGGTTGTCTTACTGCGGGCTCCTCAGGCGCTCATGCCATGCCTATGTCACAGTCTCCTGTGAACTGATAACACTACATGGTGTCAGAAGTGGGATCGAGCAACGACGTCGCGCTTACCCATCGTCCGTATCATGCCTACCTAGCAGTCCAGCCCGAAGTGGATGGGCGTGAACCTTCAGACGCCGGAGCCGTTCGACATCGGCAACGCTGGGACCTGGCCGACGTGGAAAAGTCGCTTCGACGACTACGCAGCCATCTCGGTTCTCAAGAATTCACCGGAGGAAACACAGGTGCGCTCGCACTTATATTGCATGGGCCCCGAAGCACGTCCGCTCCTCGACACATTTTCGCTCATGCGGCGTCCCTCAATTCCTACGAGACTGTGGTAGACCGTTTCACAGAGCAGTTCGTGCATCCAAGCAATGAACTATACGAGTCATCGCGTTTTCACAGACGCGTACAGCAGTCATGCGAGAGCGTTGACGGATACTATGCCGAGTTATGCAGGATAGTGAAACGCTGCGCCTATCCTTCAGTGCAAGTTGAAGAAAGGCTAGTACGGGACTGATTCGTCGTCGGCTTGCGCGACTCGCGTCTTTCAGACCAGCTCTGCCGAGACGAGGAAAAAGAAAAGCGGCAGTCGCAAGCTGGAGCAAGTTATAATAGCCCCAACGCTTTGCAAATGGACGATAGGAAGATGCAGAAGTCTGCTCGTCATCACCGGAGCGCGAAGCCTTCTTCCGAGCATCATAATGCAGATACGCCCACCTGCGGATTCTGTGGCCGCGCGTCTCATCCTCGAACGCAATGCCCGGCACGCAGCTCGCTCTGCAACTTTTGCAAAAAGAAGGGGCACTTCGCGGAAGTTTGTCGCTCGCGGAAATCGAAGCAAAAAGTCGGCTCCATTCACATGAGCACCGTCGAGGCGGGAGCCACGTCTTTATTAGTGGACGTCCCCGTGCACGACTACACGATGCAATTTAAAGTTGACTCTGGCGCCGAAGTTTGCTATACCCGAAGACTTCCCCAAGCTTCCAGCCAAGCTGGACAAGGTTGACACTGTACTTACCGGTCCTGGAGGTCAACCACTGCGGGTACTCGGTTCATATACAGCCCAACTTCGTTGGCGCGGGAAGACGTCCTTGCAGCGACTCTGTCATTGAATCGCTCTCTGTCCCTCTTCTGGGACTTCCGGCTATACAAGCCCTCGATGTTGTGAAATTCATTGGCACGTGCAGGCCCCTGAGGCATCACTTCAAGCTGACCTGTTCCGCGGACTTGGCACTCTCAAGGAGGAATATCGAATCCGCTTGAAGCCTGGTGCTACACCATTCTCCCTCAGCGTGCCTCGACGCATTCCGATTCCGCTACACGAAACCGTGAGGCATGGGCTGAACAAGCTCGAAAGTGACGGAATGATTCGTCGCGTCGACAATCCAACGCCGTGGTGTTCTGGACTGGTGGTGGTCCCTAAAGCGTTAGGAGAGTACCGTCTTTGTGTTGACTTAACCCGGCTGAATCAAGTCGTACTTCGGGAACGTCACATCCTCCCAACGGTTGAACAAGTCCTCGGGCCTATCGGAGGCGCAACGGTGTTCTCCAAGCTGGACGCCACAGCGAGTTTCCACCAAGTGAAACTGACTACGGACTCTCAAGAGCTCACGACCTTTATAACCCCTTTTGGCCGGTACTGCTTCTGCCGCCTTCCATTTGATATAAGCTCAGCGCCCGAGTGTTTTCAGAAGCAGATGGCCAGAATTCTTGAAGGACAGGAAGGGGTAGCAAATATGATCGACGATATACTTGTTTTCGGACGTACTCGAGAGGAACATGAGGACCGACTGAACCAGGTTCTGTACCGTCTTGCTGAGGCCGCGGTCACGCTGAACAAGAACAAATGCTTATTCGGTGTGCCAGTGCCGTTCCTTGAAGTAATCGTGTCCGCTCTAGGCATCAAGCCGGACCCAGCGAAGGTAGCAGCCATCAAGACCATGGAAGCTCCAAAAGACGATGCAGGCGTCAGGCGTCTTCTCGGGATGATCAATCACCTAGCTAGGTTCTTGCCACACACCTCTGAAATAACCGCTCCAATCAGAGCCCTCCTCAACAAGTAGTCAAGTTGGACTTGGCAGCATGAAAGGAGGCCGCATTCGTCAGGGTGAAGGAGATACTGACATCCGATGAGTGTATGGCCAAGTACAATCCGTTGTATGCCACCATTGTCTCAGCTGATGCTAGTTCGTTTGGACTTGGGGCAGTCCTGCTGCAGGCGCAGCCATCAGGCGAGCGCCATCCTGTCGCTTTTGCTTCCAGAGCAATGGCAAAGACGGAGCAGAGATATAGACAAACTGAAAAGGAAGCATTGGCTATAACCTGGGCTCTCTGGAGGTTCGACGAATTTGTGCGTGGCATCCCACTGGATATTGAGACAGATCACCCACCCCTCGTCTCTCTTTTTGGTAAGATGGAGCTCGACATGTTGCCTCCTAGAATACAAAGGCTGCGGATTAAAGCAATGCCTTACCAATTTAAGATACTTCATGTGCCTGGAAAGCTTTTGGCTACAGCGGATACTCTCTCTCGCATGAACAACCCGAATGAATCTTCCGCGGATGCTGTGCAAATCCTTACCACAGAAACTGTGGCTCGCACAACCTTTGATGTGATGGAGCTCTATGTTTCAGAAACAGTGGCTGCCACGTTTGAAGTTTTGCCCCTAAATGTGCAGGAAGTTCTTCGAGCACAAACTTCGGATGGCGTATGCACTACATTAATCTCCTTCAGTCAGCGGGGGTGGCCTCGGAAAAATAAGCTGCCATTGCACATCTCCAAGTATTCCTCGGTGATCGATCAAGTTTCTGTTTGCGACGGCGTACTGCTCAAAGGTACCTGTTTGGTGATCCCATCGTCACTTCGATCTACAGTCTTGGCGCTAACACGAGGGCTATCAAGGCTGTAACAGAAGCAAAGCCTTGGCGCGAGATTCAGTATGGTGGCCTGGCATCTCCAATGACATTACCTCTCTGGCCGCCAGCTGTGAGACATGCGCTGTCACACGAGTTAGCTTCGCTGAGCCACTTGTCTCTCCCGGATCGTCCGTGGCAACTTCTCGGCATGGATCTATTTCACTTCTGTGGGCAAACTTTCCTCCTGGTAGTTGATTACTACTCCAGGTACCCAGAGGTGATAACCTTGAGGAGGACAACTGCGCAAGTTGTCGTGGATGTGCTAAAGAGCATGTGCGCCCGCCATGGGATACCTAAGGAAATTCGGTCTGACAATGGCCCGCCATTCCCGTCACAAGACTTCGCAACCTTCGCTTCCTCGTATGGCTTTGTCCATACGACAAGCAGTCCCCACTACGCCCAATCAAATGGGGAAGTGGAGAGAATGGTCAGGACGGTCAAAAAACTCTTCAAGGCAAAAGACCCTCAAATGGCTCTTCTATGTTACAGGGATACCCCGGGCGTCAACGGTTTTAGCCCAGCTCAGCTCTCGATGGGTCGTCGGCTAAGGACCAAAGTCCCTAAGAAGGAAGAATTGCTACATTCAAACGTGCGACCAAAAGACGCAGTAGCGTCGAGGAACGCACCCTACCAAAGAAAGCAGGAAAGGAACTACAATCGGCGTCATCGGGCCAGGCATCAAATGCATCTTCTTGTAGGACAAGTCTGGGTGCGGCCAGAAAACGTAAAGGGAACTGTGTTAAGCCCAGCACAGAGACCTAGGAGCTACATAATAGAAACAGGACAAGGCGGTATCTTGCAGCGTAACAGGTGTCACCTTGTCCCCTTTGGTCCAGCATCATCGTTGCCACCACAAGCTTCACCAGAAGCAACCGAGCCACAGCCGCAAGTAGCTCACTCATCTCAAGGTCCTCCAAGTACCACGGTAACGACGAGCGACTCGGGACGGGCTGGTGATCGTGTTGGTGTTGGTGGTGTTGGTGGCCGCGATGGCGTTGTGTGAACGCGTAGTGGCCGACGCGTGGTCACACCGGACCGTCTGAACTTATGACTGCCGAATGTGCAGAAAGGGGGGAGATGTAGAGGTCGCTACTATTCTGCTAAGGAGTGGCGCCCCCTCCGAGATGTACAGAGTAGAATAAAGTTAGTTGTTGTTTGGGTTCAGTGTCGACCGCTTGTCTTACTGCGGGCTCCTCGGGTGCTCAGGCCATGCCTGCGTCACAGTCTCGAGTGAACCGATAACACTACACATACGGCGCACTTATGCACACAAACGGGCCGTCGACCGCCTCGACGCAGCCTTCAAATCTTGGAGCGATGTGGGCAAAGCCTTCATTTTGGCAGGGAGGGCGATCCACTCATTGCCGAGGCGCTGGGCAATCGCTTGCACGGCAGCATAAATCGTGAGGCCCACATTGAACTAACTCGTCGCGACGTGCTCGTTGTTTGCGATCGCGCCGTCGTAACTGGCGGTGGCGAAAAAGAGAAGGGCGCAAAGCACTAGCAGCTTAACGGTCGGGGCTATTGTCGTGCCCGTACGCCGCCTCTCCAGGTCCTGCCGAAGCTCCTCGCACAGCCATCGCACAATGCTCTTCGTCAGCCGGTACCGCAGCTGAAACATTATATCGGTCATCGCAAAAGCACCGCGGTACTTTCGTTCTTCCTGCAGCTCCAGCCACTACATGATGAAGGGCAGCGCAATTTTTCTTCGCGTATCTGGCGTTCTCTCGTGGCGAGAGCCACTACTTCGAACAAGTCAAATTAAATAACAACCTTGTCTTTTTACAAGGAAGCTTCATATACAACACTTTATAATATTACTAGCCGAAAACATGCTTGTAAAGTAACTCACGGAATGACATCTAGAAATACGTATGTGAGGCGGCACATCGAACAAGCAACTCAGCTTACAACAATATGGCGGCCAATTTTGAGTACTCCGTTGTTCTCACATTTTAAGCAGCAAATTTGGCGGGTCACAACGTCACGCAACGTCAAATTGACGCTACAAAAAGTGAGATCCTATGACGCAACGAGCAGCATCAGTTCAATGCCCAGTCGTGTTGCAGGCATGACGGCTCTTTGTCAAGCGAGCAGTGGTTTCGATAAGCCGCAAGTCTACCGTACGCACAGCCTAGCACCACATTTCGCTTTCGTTCTTCAGCGGAAACTTTTATTTCTACGGGGTAGAGTACGGCGAAGCGCTTCTTCGGAAAAACATTAAGTATTTTTTATCACGTTACGTCATCGCAAAATCCTGTGTCATAAAGTTACTGCAGCGTCACATCACGAACGACCTCGCGTAACCAATCAAATCAGCCAATATGGCGGAATTTGAGAATAGCACCACGGGGCCTCCGCCCGTTCTGTGGCTATTCTCACGACTTGACCATGAGACGAGCCTCGACTAATCCCGTGCACGTCCCTCTCGTCCTCTAGTGACGTTCCTTTCCGTGCCCGCCTCCGTTCTGTGACAGAACGCTTACGAAATAGCCCCCCAGTTTCCCTTCTCCAAATTGGTTCTTTATTCTATGGTTGGGCTATCACGTTGACAGTACAGAAGCGACAAGAGCATGGAAGTTGCCGACGCGCTATCAAGACTGCCAGTTCCAGCGAAACCTAGAGACGACACTCAAGAATGCCTTGCAGTTTTTGATTCAACGCCACTCACCGCGAGTCAGCTGGCTGATGCAACTAAAAGAGATCGCATTCTTTCCAAAGTTGTAGAGTTCACATTATGCGCCTGGCGCACGCACTACGATGGCCGATTTCAGCCGTTTTGCGTTCGTCGAAACGAGCTGTCATACGAGCAAGGCTCCATCACGTGGGACCAGCGAGTTATCATTCCGGACGAACTTTGAGAAGCAGTGCTCGCATTGCTGCATAAAAAGCACCCAGGAATGCAACGAAGATGCTCACTAGGTCATTTGTTTGGTGGCCGATGACTGACAAGGACATTGAAGCCGCTGTAGGGAGTGCCAAACGACCATGCCTACGAAGGCACCAAGACCATTGCATCCATGGACGTATCCTACTCGGCAGGGGCGTAGCCAGAAATTTTTTCAGGGGGGCACCTCCTTGATCTGAAGTGGGGGTCGGGCAGGCAGATGTGAATGAGTGTCATTTTTTGCTCTGTATGCCATGGCAAAAAAAATTCGGGGGGGGGGGGGCACGTACGGGCCCGGTGGTCCCCTTCCCCCTGGCTACGCCACTGCTACTCGGGTTTGGCAGAAAGCCCATGTCACTTGGCTATGAAGGATGGCTCCAACTTATTTCTTCTAGCAGACTCTTGCTCCAATAGAAGCAAAATGCCTCCGCACTACAACAACGTCAAAAACATTCAACTGTCTGGAAGAGATATTTGCGTCGTATGGCTATCCGGAGGTCAGCGATAACTGCACAAGAGTTCTATTTTACAACGTGCTCTCGTAGGATTCGACGCACGCCACAACATCATGCTTCGTCGAACGGGGCAGCAGAACGGCTAGTCCAGTCAGCCACTCTCCTCAAGCACGATCACCGAACCGGCCAGCGACTTCTTGCTTGTTCTGTCTCAGGAAGAACGCCGGCGGAGCTGTTCCTGCAACGATCACCTCGAATAAAGCATTCGCTCGTAATGTTTTGTGCAGGACATGCGGAGTCGTCAAGACCGAGACGCCACCCATGGAAGCGAGGGCCGAGGAAGGGAGATGGAAGCTGGTGATGTAGTTTTCGTCAAGAGTACACGAGCGGAAACCCATTCATGGGACGCAGCTGTCCTGGTAGAACGAGTAAGGGACTCCACGCTTGTGGTCAAAGTGGGAGACCATTTCTGGTTTGTGAACATCGACCACTTGAGGCCCAGTTGGACTTGGAGCCAAAAGACACCGCTCCTTGCGGAAATCGGGAAAAGTTCATCCGGAACCCTCTACAAGTGACCGCAGTCAACAGAAATTGCCATCAACTCCCTCGGGAAAAGAGTCTTCTGGTGGCCGTACTGCGGACTGCATGGAGGCTGTCCACGTATGCGCGCGAGCAGCCGGCCTTGCTCTGCGGGGCGACAACCCTGCGGCAGTTGCGGGCTCTGACGTGGTGTGCCTAGGAGCATGCGCGGCCTTATGGACATGCAGAGCTGCTTTGCATGATGTGACAACGTTGAAAAGTGAGCTCGTTTACCCGAAGATGCACGCTCCCTCAGAGCGCTTTCGGCACCAAAGGGTGACGCGTTGCGACTGATGACACGCGCCTGACTCAGTCGCAAGGTGTTATGGAGGCGCGTATTACCAGTCGCAACGCGTCATCTTTTGGAATCGAGGTGCCGAAAGCGCCCTGAGGGAGCGCGCACCTTCGGTTAAACGAGCGCACTTTTCAACGTTGTCACACCATGCAAAGCAGCTCTGAATGTCCATAAGGCCGCGCATGCACCTAGGCACACCACGCCAGAGCTCCCAACTGCCGTAGGGTTGTCGCCGCGCAGAGCAAGGCCGGCTGCTCGCGCGCTGTACACACACGTGGATGCGGCTGTACGCATGGACGACGCCAGTACGACAGAGCACTCATCAGTGCAGCCTTCAACCCCGGCTTCAACACTTGCGTCACCCGAAGCAGCTCCTCTGCGAAGAAGTAATCGCATCAGACGTCCGCCTGATCGCTATCAAGTCTCCAACTATGATCACGGAAAGAAACGCGTATAGCTTTAATTTAAGGAGGAATGTTTTTGATCGGGGACGTGGTCAGATAAGATGCAACCATCGATGACCTGTGCTGGTCCGACGGACGACGTTATCTACAAAAGCGCGCTGCTGCCTGCAATAAAGCGTCCTTTTTTTATTGCATTGCTGGCACTGAAGCGTGTGTTCTGCTGTTTACAGCAGAACAACCCTCATGATAGAATGGCTGATTGGGCGAGGTGGTGATTCATGATACAATAAATGCGAGTGTGTAACTACGCAGGGACACAAGAAGACAAGGACAAACACATACTAGAGCGCTGCACGGGCTCGGGCCTACCCGAAAAACCCGGGCCCGGCCGGGTAAAGTAGTTTTCACGGCGGGCCCGGGCCGGGCTCGGGTCTGAAGCTCCGGGCTTAGGGCCGGGTCCGGGTTTGAGGTGGCGGGCTCGGGTCGGGCCGGGCTTGGACTTTGCTCAGTCTTTAAAGGGACACAAAAGTGAAACAATTAATCGGTTTAGACAGATAAAGTGTACTCTGAAAACTCGAATGCCATTAATTTCGCCATCACAAGTTTATTAATAAAGGAGGAAATCAAGGTCAAAGTTGCATGTTTAAATTTCGCCCTGAAAACTCCCCGCGCGACGTTACGTATTTCAAACTGTATTTGTCGTATTTTGAGGACTTTGACTCAATGAAATTTCCTGAAACTTGGTATGGTCTACGGCCCCCTAAGAGGTCAATGTACCTTATGTTTACACATTAGGAACTACGCAGGCCCCAGTAGACACTGACGGAATTGATGACGTCACGACGTCTGCTGCGAGAACTTCAAGGTGGCGTCGCCACCCGCATTTTCTTTTTGTGCGTTTTATAGCTTAACAAGAGTCTTGTCGCAGCGAGCGTCGTGATTTTGGAATTGTAAAAAAGTAATTTACTGATAATAGTAAAATCGTTCTTCTCTTCAGTGTCTAAGTTTGTTCCACATACGTTGTGCATACATATATGTTTCACATTTTATCTCGAAAAAAAAAAGAGTTTTTATGTGGGGCAAGCTATTCGGAGAAGTTTTATGAGGGACAAGTAGTGAACATTTTTTGCTCCTTGCATTTGGGGCTACTTGAGTTATCTCAAACAGGTGAGCTAAAATTAAACAGACCAGGCGCTTATATGGTTAGCGTATAGCTATTCTGTGCTTTATTTGCATTCGTTATTATTTGATTTCCCAAATGCTATTCTGTAATTGAAGTTTTAAATGTAATATAATAAATTTATACCTCTAAATTATCATCGCAAGAGCGATCACAGAGCTCCAAAGCGGGGAAACGTTCTTGAAAGTTCGAGCACTCCACTTAAACGAAAGGACTGCACGAAGTCCCATTACATAGAATTCCTATAGAGACCTTCTTTTTCCGTGGTTCCTTCACGACTCCCAGTGGTCATGTGACGCCAGGTAGACATGCACAGCCTGCTTTGTGTGCCCACATTGTTAACGTCTGAGCTTTCTTATTCCGCTATATACGGCGTCTCAAACTCACCTCAGCTAACGGGCCGCATTCACGAAAATATACTCCGGCAGGGGAAAGGACAGTGACGAAGATAAAAGCGGGAAGAGGGGAGGGGGGGCATAGGCCTACCAAATGTCAGCTAACGTTGCCATTTGAAAGACCTTTTCCATATCTCCTATATGGGTCATTTCTGAAGGGTATTCGGAGGCAGAATGCCAACAACATATAGATACCTATCTCCAAAATGACTAAAATCTGGACGCCGATTCTGAAATGTAGAGTTTTGTTTAACGGTTACGTATGGTGGCCGCAGAAAAAAAATGCTTTAGCCCTGTCATGACTGTGTAGCTTAAGAACGTACTTATAAAGAAAAAAAATGGGACGAAGAGAGTTATGTGCGGGCGCGGGCTGCTAGCGAGAGGTTTGCGGAGCGCGTGTTTGAGACCCCTTCGCTATATAGTGCGAGAGCTACATGATACTGCCGGAACCGCGTTGGAATGTGGGGGAATAGCATAGGCCCATTGAACAAGGCGTGGGGCAAAGCATATTCGCTTGACAAATTGTCTGGCTTCTCCTCCCTGCCTTCTAGAAGGCAGGGAGGTTAATCAGACAGCTGTCCGGTTGGCTACCCTACGCCGGGGGAAAGGGAAGCGGAGTGGAAAGATGGGAGAGGCAGAGCGAGAGGGGGAGCGAAAAAAAAAGGAAATGATCGATAAATTAATAGGTTGACAGCAAAATCGTGGCTCTCGCAAAGGATTGTGGGCTACGGTGCCCGTCTGCATCAACTTCCGGTTCGAGACGTCGTGCCGCCGAAGGCGCTGTTGCTAGTGCCGTCGCTTTCTGTGTGTTCCAGCTAGCACTCGCGGTCCCCTTTTCTCACAAATTACTGCATAATAGTTTGGACTGCTCTGCAGCTTAGTTGAATAAAAAATTCAATCTTGAATAACAAATTCAATCAGTACGAGATTGTTGTAAAGGTGCGAACGGTCTTTTCTTCGTTCAAGTGGCATGCACCTTCGGACACATGCATGTTGTTTTGCAGCAAAGGGTGTTTTCGAGCATGTTTTGTGACCTGTAAAGATTTGTTGCACATCATAGCGTCATTAAATATCCGTCCAATCTGTTTTGACGTTTCGAACTCGTAAAATTATTTACTTACTTTTGTGTGGAAAAGATACCATCTCGGGTTCGATATAGTGAATGGCAATAGTGAAATCTTTCTTACTCCGAAAGTGAATAATTACCTCTCACAGTTTTTCTTTTCGGCCTCTGAATCTTCCTTTACGTGAGATTTCATTCCCTTACGCACTCGGGCATTGTGTTTCAATGCATGTGAAATTCTGCGCATTGAACATATATATGTCTTTCAAGTTCTACTAGAAGGTAAATTGGCACTTCCCGCTTGCAAGTCTCTGAAATACTAGAGACGCCATACCATGCAACTCGTTGCTTTAAAAGCGACTTTGATCGTTTTACGTCCTACGATACTAGGCAATGCAGTATACGCAATGCGCGTGTATATACTGTATAGGCGTACTCGATTGGGCAGTGTACGCATACTTTTGTCGGAAGTCTAAGTTATTTGGGAACGTACGTATGTTGACATTTGGCTCCATGTGTTCATATGTGTGAGCGACTCTGAGGTAGCCACCGTTTGTTCTCGAAAATACTAAATCAAGCTAATTCTTCAAAATATTACCAATATTACTGCGTATTTTAAAGCATAACCGTATACATACACTCGCATGCTGTGCTAGAGGCCCACCTCTCACCGCTCCTCATGTTTGCCCATTTCTACTTCTCGCTTCGTTCTCTAAACTGCGAAATATCGTGTAATCAATCGCAAAATAATTCAAGAACACAATCACTGGACAACCGGTGACAAACGAGTCGCAGAAGTGCACGTGTTTCCTCCCCGATTATTCTGAACAGCAGGCACCTTGAAGCAGCGAAGAATAGGCCTCGAACCGGAAGTACCGTAGCAGACGACGCGCCATTTTGCTATCCACCTATTCCGTGCCGGGTGATGACCTTGACGTCGAACCATATGCATTCAATGAGTAAGTGTCGAGAAGCTTATTCGCGCCTTTATTACCACACTGGTAAGGAACCCCGAAAATTGATCGAAATCGCTTTGTCCATCTCATGCCAGCTTTACCCGCGTAGTCCAGTGGCCACCTTCTACCAGTACAACATCGTTAGGAAGGCATACACCATTATAATGCGGAAAAACAAAGAACACGTTGCAAACCGTGCATAACATACACTGCTGAAAACTGCAAGGAGAAGCCCTCAAAGAGGAGTTTTATAAATGACATTGAAGAGTGGCACGATGTTCGAGAACGAGAGAAATGAAGGGATGAACTGGACAGCTCTGTTCATTCTGCAGAGGTCCACAAAGATACTCTAAATTTGCTCCAGTGGTGGAAGTTAAGAACGACGACTGCCGACGCCTTCAGAATTCGCAAGGTAGATGTGCGCCCCTGCGGCTAGCAAAAGCGGTGCGAGAAACTTTAGCGCGGCAGGATATGTGATGCAACAGCGCATGGTGTGCTTAAAGTCGGAATCTCTTGACAATTTGATTTTTTGCGCAATAACACGCGAAGACATAAACTATAAAATATACCACAAAAACTTATAGACTGTATATACTAGCAGTGGTGTGATATTTGCAAATAATGCTATGCCAAATAGTTTTTTCTTCTTTTTGGCTGCTTATACGTATTTCTAAATGTACACGTGGTGCATGCGGTTCATTATAATTTTTATCTATAGGTTTGTGTATTTACAACAAGGTAATAAATTTGGCTTTCTTCCTCTATTTCTCTTCCTGTGGCAAGGTGCCACTATGCTGAAGACAGGTGCTATCCAGAAGAGTGCTTGATCGGTTTTGTCGTTAGAGCATGCTTAAATTTCAACAGAGAGTGCAATAAAAACAAAGTAAAGAGGGCGTTCTGTTCTCTGACTCTTCTGTTTAATGCGCTCCCTATTTAAGTTGAACTCATGCTGCAAATCACTTTCCTTGCTAAAATATTATCTGCTACAAAACGTCCTTGATCCCCATTGTATTTGCAGAAAAAATAGGTACAGTATACGACTGCTGAAAAAACATCCATTGTGGCCGGTATGTCCGCTCAATTGTCTGCACCGTGAGCCCCTTTTTACGAGAAATTGCCGTAGGTTAAAGTATAACTGTTAGCGAAACATGCGTCAATAAAGCGT
Source organism: Rhipicephalus sanguineus (assembly GCF_013339695.2). Taxonomy (NCBI): domain Eukaryota; kingdom Metazoa; phylum Arthropoda; class Arachnida; order Ixodida; family Ixodidae; genus Rhipicephalus; species Rhipicephalus sanguineus. Next base: position 149,348 of record NW_023616348.1, read on the forward strand.
AGATATTTGCCACTTAAAACACCTTGCTGTCGATTCCATGTTCGGGCAACACCACCTAGATTAGTGGTTCGGGCTCCTGTCAGGCCCAATTTGCGGGCGGGCCGGGCCGGGCCGGGTAGGCAAAATTTTTTCTCGGGTTCGGGCCGGGCCCGGGTCTCGCTTTGAGTCACCGGGCCGGGTTCGGGCGGGTAAATTTGAACAAGTTCCGGGCCCGGTACTCTAACACACCAACTGAAAGGCCATTGGAAAGCAAGGACATGTTTCATATAGACTCTTTTACGTAAGACATGTGGGCGCCGCCACCTTGGGCTGTTAAACAAACGTTTTCCTATTTTTGTATCGATAAGGTAAAAAAAAATGTCACAGTTTCGCCTCAAGGGCGAAGCAATGAATGCGATAGCAAGAAAAGCGGCCCATGATGGACGCGCTGCTACGCTGCAGAAACATCTGCACCCCCCCCCCCCGGCAGCAACTACCGCGCGAGCAGATAGCGGAAGGGCAAGGTTCTCCCTGCGCAAATACTAGAAGGGAGTGAGCTGGCCGACGACTTTTAAATGCGCCCGTTGCGCTCCTCGCGCCATCGCTGGTAATGAAGAAACGCTTATAAGCGCCTGCCCTCTCTCAGTACTGCCACGCTGCTACGCTGCAGAAACGTCTCCCCCCGGCAGCAACTACCGCGCGAGCAGACAGCGGAAGGGCAAGGTTCTCCCTGCGCAAATATTAGAAGCGAGCGAGCTGGCCGACGACTTTTAAATGCGCCCGTTGCGCTCCTCGCGCCATCTCACTGGTAATGAATAGAGACCGGATTTTAGGCAAATACCCATTTTGTTGCTTGCGCTCCTATCGCGCCATTTTGTCATATGAGCATGAATTACAGGTTAAGAAGGGCTTTTATAGCGTTTTTATAGTGCCTATAAATGCCTATTTTTGGCGTTCGTGCCTAAATGCTTACAAATGCCTATAAATGCCTATTTTCAAAATTAGCGCTTACATGAACGCTATATAGACTCAAGTTTCGCTCCCGGGTGCTGTTTGAGACCACTATCCATGTTACCGCGTAAGATTGACTGTTGGGAGCTATGGGGTTCAACGTATAGTCCTCTAGTTCAACCAACTCTAGTCCTCTAGGTCAACCAACGAACAACCGCTGGCAGCAGTGAAGCGGGACACGCCGGCGAGCATTCGCCGCCGCGCTGACGTGGCCCGAGCGGTTGGCGAATGCGAAACCGCGGAGAGCCGTCAGTGGAGAGTGAAGAGCAAAAAAAAAGAAAGAAAAATGTGAACTGCACGCAGCTTTTGTTTTGTTTGTAATTTACGTCTTAAGGTGTTCATTGCATTTGCGTAGCCAGAAATATTTTTCAGGGGGGGGGGGACAGGGGACAACTATACTTTATATATGTTCGTGCGTCCGTTTGTATGTGTGCGTGTATATACACACACGCAAAACTGAAAAGTTTCGGGGGAGAGAAGGTTGAAACCTCCCCCCCCCCCGCCTGGCTACGCCAGTGGTTCACTGTCAGGGGAGAAATTGGCTCTACGCAATTCGACCCAGCAAAGAGGAGGAATCCCTCCCTTCTGGTCTTTAAGCAATCTGGCTATCCGCTCCTGCTCTGCACTTCTCAGTAATGCTGGAAAGACACTCAGGATTGTGTTGATTCGACAGTGGACACGACTCACTCTGCAGAACACGGGAGTGCGAACCGTGCGGGACAACGCACGCTATCTTCAAATGTTGGCGCCTTTGTGCCATCTCAAGCAATAACATTTTTGTTTTCCTGTCGTTGATAGAGGTCGCGCACTTCTTGGTTTGAAATTACTTGCATTTATGTGAAAATTTATTGTGCCAATATTTACGATTTTGGAAGCCTAAAACATTGTTTTGCCTGCCTATTTTTGGCGCCTAAAACGAGCTTTTTTAGTGCCTGAAAATCCGGCCTCTAGTAATGAAGAAACGCTTATAAGCGCCTGCCGTCTCTGAGTACTGCGGTAAAGGGTGTGTATATAACGCTCGCCGTTAGCTACCTGAAGGATATGCGTTTTGTGTCATAGTGGTTAGCACCACGTGCTGCGGAGCGAGAGGTCGCTGGTTCGATTCCGCGCTTCGGAAGAATTTTTCTGAATTGTTTTTCTTTGGGTAGAAACCTGAACGGAAATGGGGACCTTAAGGGTTCGTTTTTCTTTGTTAGAAAAAATCTAAATGAGAACCAAAAGACAAGCCAAGGAAAGTATGGGGACGTTATTTGCAGTAATTATGACATACATGTGAAGAAATTAAAGTGTACGAAAAGACAACTCTGCGCCGGCAGGGACCGAACCTACAACCTTCGAATAACGCGTCCGATGCTCAACCAAATTAGCTACGGCGGCGGTCGTCCACCTAAGTGTGTTAGCGCTGCTCGTAGCCATGACGGCTACAAGCGGCGCTGATTGAAATAACCTTGACTTGATTGTCTGTCGGTTCTCATTAAAGTTGCATCCAAGAAAGAAAACGGGCCCCTAATTTTCCCGTCTTCGTTCATTTGTAGCGAGGGTCTTGTTCTGGTATACTTGATGCCTTCAGGTAGTAATCGAGGGATTATTGGCCAGCTGCCAGCTCGTCAAAAGATCACGTGCTACGTGCCGCCAGCAGGCAAAAGAAAACAGTGTTTCACACTCACCGTCATATCTACATGCGGCGTTAACGCTCCCAGGTTTAAATGCACAGATATACCCAATAAAGTGTATGGGAGGACGACCGCCGCCATATCTCAATCGGTAGAGCATCGGACGCGTTATTCTAAGGCTGCATGTTCGGTCCCTGCCGGCGCCAAGTTGTCTTTTCGTCCACTTTAATTTCTTTACATTTATATCATAATTACTACAAATAGCATCCCCTATACTTTCCCTGGCTTGATTGCCAAAGACTGCATTACCTGGTCGAAAATAGTTAACGCGCCTACGGCATTTGCCACTTTCCAAAAACCCGACCTCCTTATCTGACAGGCCGATTGGCGGTTTACTGGCACAAACAGGCAGCACTTGACATATCGGTCTGTCACGCATCTCCGGAGAACAGTCAATCAGAAGGAAGGGAAATGCGCTAGAAGTAAAATGTGTTAGATGCTTCTTTGCGGAAGTCTTCAGACGGGAGTGCTTCTCGTGAAGGGCAACCAGAGTTCATTGCGTGCGTATGCTTACCTGAATTTTATGTGGTTTGTGTTGAAGTTGCAATTCCTTGGAATATATTTCGTGCTTTGTACTTTTCTGATATATCGCCAAAAAAAAAACAACAACAAACGTGACTGCAGCCTAATGGCTACAGGTGCTGGGAGACGGAGGTCAGATGCAATCATGGGTTTCAAAAGGCTACACATGAACTTTCGTGGTATGAGATACGCTTAAAATCCGTGTATGCCTCGGTGTGTCGCTGCCGCGGGAGCGACTAATTTGTTGCGCAGGTGAATAAAACACAAATAACAATTTATTCCAACTTGTATACTTTTTATTCTTTGACAGCAACTAATAATACAGATTCGCGCTGCAGCAGTTACTACAGGGTCTGCTCATAAAAGTGCTCGAGGAGGTGTTGCCAGTCATAATAGGCCTAACTAGATAACCAAAAGCAACCGCACAGTGTAACCATTTGCTTCTACCAGGTAGTACGTCTCTACGCTTATATCTGAAGCCCAACACTGAGCAACGCAGCGCTCATTACAAGGGAATGCGCAGAAAGGATACTGCCAACATGCATACTGATACGAACGGGACAAGTTAAGTTCAACCTTGCGCCAGCCGGAAGGGGGCAGTCAATTCTAGACTGGCATCATATGCGTCTCGTATGTCGAGACCGCTACAGAGTGGGAAGGGGTATCAAGCATCTACACACAGATAGGAAATAATGCCATTCTTTCCTCCCCTCTCGTGTAAGACGACAGCTTGCCTCCACGAAGTGGCTCGCTTGGCACAGGTCACGAGTGCTGCATGCATACACACACGCACACACACACATATACGAAGCGCGCGTGGGGAACATCGATGGACACACGATCCACGCATGCAGGAGGCCTACAAGGACAGTGTCCCGTCCATTTACCGCAGGGCTGCTCAACGGTCTCCGATTGCCCACCGCTACCTGACGGGACAGGACTCGTAAACTGTTGTAGGGCGTTTGATAGCGCACTTTGGCACGCCTCCGCATACAGAGAATGGAATTAAGCCGAGGGAAGCTGCGATAGAGAGTCCTTCGAGCGGCGGGAAAGCTTCGGCGGCGGTCTTATTTTTGTACAGCAGTGAGCGAAGTCCTTCTCGTCCGAGGTATGTCGTAGTCCTCCATCGAGAGGGTGTGTCGCCGGCCCACGGCACCCAGCATTTTGTGGTCGCCCCCGGAAAAGGTTCTCTGTCTTTCCACACCAGGCAAGGTGATAGAGGTCACTGCAAACACGGAAAGGGCTCGTTGCTCAGCACACGCACTTTTCAATACTTTTTCAAGCACTATCTCGGCGCCCACACACTCGAAGGCCATTTCACTGCACGTGCATGCCTGTTGAAGACTGTTAACCTAAGCAAGCCTATTTCGCTCTCTAGGCAGTCCAGAAGTTGAAGGATTCAACCTGATCAGTTGGTGGACGAGACTATTAGTAGAGATCTGCCTTCGGCTCGAGTATGTCTCATGTATTACTAGTAGCTGGTTGAATCCCTGAACCTCTGCATTCTGAAAGCAGCGATGACAATGAAATTTAAATTGTCGCATATAAGGACATCTCCAGCGGCATAGCTTGCTGCTGTGAGAAGTGCTGTACACAACAGCGTAAATGAGCGACCACGCAAATGGGTCATTTTCTGCGACTCAAAGACACCACTTGAGAGTTTTCTGTTTGCCCCGCCGTAAGAGGACTCACGAACAAGTGGTGCGTGAAACAAGAAATTGTCACCATAAAGCTCGAGTAAAAGGACACGATATTATATATTAGTGGCTTCAGGAACATACCGGTATCACTGGTAATCAATTAGCCGAGAACACAGCCGGATCAGCACATCAAGTGGTTCCGATCCCTTTATCAAGGACGAAAGAAAACTTTATTTGTTGGCTCGGAACCCTGTGGTCGTCTCCTAGCTTCCAAAGGTGTAATCTACATGAACTTGATCGTTCGTTGAAGCCACAACTACCACCGCCAATTCCCTGCTCCGATGCGACGGTATTATGCCACCTTTGGATGCATGCTGCATTCACAAAGGCGTACTCGTTTCGCATCGGAAGTCGGACACATCTACATGGGGCTCCTGCGGAACCGAAGATACACTTGAACACGTTCTGTGCAGCTGCCCTAGCTATGACACCCAGCGATGCCCGCTCCGGATGCTTCTAAGCCAACTGGACTCGAGAGAATTTCCTGCAGCCAAGATCCTAGGACCACGGAGGGCAACGAAAGCGCTCCTGAAGTGGTGCCTCAAGTGTGCGCCTGATTCTTTTCGCACCTCCCTTCCTTTCCCCTCTTCTCTCTCGAGGCAGCAAAGAAGGCTTCTTGTTTTTTTAACTTTCAACCTGATTCAGGAACCGAAACTGGGCTAAATTTGACGGTACCGTGCATTTGAAGGTTCCGTGCGCAGGCGCAGCAGTCTGGCCTTCCCTATAAGAACACGCATCTTGAACAAAAATAACAGTCAGCGCTGTGTCCCGTCGTTTGTCTGCCTTAGCTTTTTCCCTCGTTCTTGTCGCGCTGTGCATTATTTCGCCCCAAGCACGAAGGAACGAATGCTACAGCAACAAATTGTAATGTCACGCGAAGAACTCCAAGCAGCTCGAAACTTGCAACGCGCTCCTCAAGCAGAAAGGGCGCACGGAACGAACATACACCGGATGAGCGCGAACTGTCAAAGTTGTAACTTATTTCTGTGCGAGCAGCGTGCTCCTTTCGCAAAAGCGGCCGCTGCAGTGAGCGACGTGACCTTCGCGCTCTCAACGCAAACTTGCGGTGAGAGCACAAGACGTACAAACCACCGCCATCACGAGATAAAGGCGCGCACGAGCGCGCGCTTATCTCGAAGGCGAGCGCTCATCCGCGTGGGGCCACGACGTTTAAAGCGCGCTCTTTGAGCCCTTCGCGCCATCTCGCTAGTGATAACGAAAACACGCTGATGCACCACCGATCTCTGAGTATCACCACCGGAAAATGGTGTATATAAATAGCTCGCCCTTAGCATGGCAAAGAACCTGCCGTCTGTGGCCGAATCGTTTCGTGCCGCGCGCTGCGGAGCGAGAGGTCGTAAGTTTGACTCCCGGTGACAGAACCTTATATCTGTGACGTAAAAACGTCAGGGGAGCCGTGGCAGACCTCGGCATAAAACACTTTCGTGTTAAAACACACACACACACACACACACACACACACACACACACACACACACACACACACACACACGGATTCCATGCTATCGCCTGCTGCTTTGCGCAGATTAAGCAGCCTTGGCGGCACCCCCGATGATGTCAAGAAGCTTCGACCAATCGTAAGCGTTGGAGAGATTCGTGTCGCCGCCCGAGGCACGTGCTGCTCGTTTTTGCCAAAATAAAGTTGTTCGCGCTAGATTGTGCAAAATTTCGGCGTGAATTTCGAGCTCACCGCTCGAAATTGTATAACATGAAACGACAACCTTATTTCTTTTTTCTGAAAAGTGCTTCAGTGTCCCCTGAGGAGCTCCGGCGATTTTTGGATGTTCACCGATTTCAGTAAGAACTTGAACATATATTCTCTTCGCCACCCTGATGATGCATGCCTAACTGTGCTGCTGTAAGTCATTTTGTTTTTCTGAAAGTGAACTCCACGTAAGAGGGGGGGGGGCGCAAAATCTGCCTCGTACATTGAGCCCCCTAGTCACCTAAGAGGGGGGGCGCATAATATGCCTCGTACATTGAGCCCCCTAGTCACCTAAGAGGGGGGGGGGCGCAAAATCTGCCTAGTACATTGAGCCCCCTAGTCACCTAAGAGGGGGGGGCGCATAATATGCCCCATACATTGAGCCCCCTAGTCACCTAACAAGAGGGGGGGCGCAAAATCTGCCTCGTACATTGACGGGCGCTGCGATGAACCTTCGCCTCCCCTGACGGGGAACCCTGCGCACGCCTATGGCGGTCGCAGTTGACGCGTGCAGAGAAAATGAGTATCTGCACGAAGACGTAACCAGAGTTCATTCCTGCTTCACTGATCCATCGAGTTACTTGGTGATTCGCGTCTTGGCTATGCCGGCATTGAAGCAGAAATGACGACAATGCGCTCAACTGCCGTCTTTTCACCAATAATAAAAATTTACAAACTTATATACAGTGTGGCGCGGAACCAACCTGCACATTTCAAATTGTTGATGCAGCCGCTGATGGCAATCGCAATCCATTGATGACGAAGTAGCAGCAATTTATGAGGACCTACGGAGGCGTGTGTGCGACATGAAGAAGCGTTTGCAACAACGCATTGGTGTAAAAGGAGGCCAGGGGTGCTATGCAGGATAGCCAAGAGTAGTTTAGGTGAGAGAACGGCGCATAGCGGCGGCTTCGCGAGGAGAGGCACATGCTGTTCTGGTTAGGAAGCTCCTCCAGAGAGGGCGCGCCAAACTAGCCACCTACCTCTTGCTTGCTCCCCCGCCGCGCGCCCCTTGCTGTCCCGTCACTCAACGCTGCTTCACGTCGAAAATGTGACTTGTGTTTGTGAACGTGGTCGCGTGATTTAGTGTGCCTCGCGATGGGTAAGTGCTTTGTACCTTACTGCAATACCGGCTATAAGTCGTGTAAAGAAAAGTTTTCACTTTTTACGCCACCGCACGATCAAGCCCGGCTTGAAGCATGGAGGCGGGCGATCCCTCGCAAAGACCGCGTGCTTCAACGGACAGACCGTGTGTGCGAAAAACATTTCGCTCCACATTTTATTTTGAAAACGTGGTCTGCAAAACTGAATGACCACGTTCTGATGTCTGGCAACAGAAGAGCAGGACTTTCAAAGGACGCCCTGCCAACTATTTTTGAAGGAGCGCCTAGTTATTTGTCAAAGAAGATGAAGACTCCTCGAAAACAGTCAAGGCGGCATGCTTGCCGTACAGTTTGCTCTACGTGCACAGGCGGGACCAGCAGCGGTACCAGCATCGGGTTTCAAACCCAGCAACAAGCAGCAACAGCCCAAAATTCAGATGAAGTCAACAAAAACAGCGATGTCGTCGCGGCAAGTGACCCCGGCACTTCAGCTTTTGATGAAATGTTCTGCGCAGCGTCAACTTTGTGCCTTCCGACGCCATCGTGGGGTGTACATCGCATTGACTTGGAAGGGTATCGCGACCTCGTGTTCCACGACGCCTCTCTGCTGCGCGCAAGTGATGGGGCATGTGTGCGTTTTAACAGAAAAACTGTGCATGTAAATAGTGACATGGCTGTGCAAGTGTATATATTTGGCAAGCCGGTTGATTGTAGTGCAGTGGGTGTAAATAATGTTGCTGAATCGACATCACAAGTTGAACATCTCTTGAAAACTGTTGACAGTGTACGTGTCTGTGGTGGGGGACCCACTTTGAAGGACTTTCCTTCTGTGGACCCTGAGTGTGCTTTCGTTGACTGCCAAAGCAAATGGAGGCATAAAAGGTGCCAAATGTTGTTACCGGAGGGAAGTATATGTCGTGCATGCAGCAGTCTGTTTGATACCCTCAGAATCCATGCAGAGCGGCAAGCTGCTCGAGTGAAACAGAGGCAACCACTGAAGCGCATCAGGCTGTCTGTCTCACCTACCAAGAAACACAAAGTTGATTCTTTGCGTCATGCAAGGTCTCTTTTGCAGAAGGCCCAAGCACGGCTGCTGAAGCGCAACCACCTAATCACTAAAGAATTGAAGGAGAGTAGAGCTGAAATAATTAAATTGCAAGAGGAGGATATCACAAAGAAACTCCAATCTCTCGATATCCCACCGATGCAGCTTCTTCTTGTGCAAGAATGTATATCTGCAGCTAAGTGCACTACAAAAAATAATAGGCGCTATACAGATGACTGGCTGCTGCTATGCCTCTTGCTGAACATCAGGAGCCCCTCTACTTACGCATTTTTACGAAGCAATAACATATTGCCAATGCCATGCACATCCACCATTAGAAGATATATAAGCATGGTGGGGCTCAAATGTGGTTTTGATGAGCACTTTTTTTAAAGCTCTCAAAATTAAATTGGCAAAGAAGACTCCCTTTCAACGCAGAGGTATGCTCATTCTAGATGAGATACAAGTCAGGAAAGAGATGACTGTAAACTCGAAGAACATGACATATGCTGGACTTGTTGACTATGGAGACCAAGGTGGACAAAGCAATGAGCTGGCCGACCATGGTCTAGTGTTTGCTTTTGCTCCTTTTGCTGACAGCTATTTACAACCGGTGGCAGTATTCGCATCAAAAGGAGCAACTAAGGGTACACTCCTTGCCCAGCTGTTGCTTCAGTGCATTGTGCATTTAGAGCAGGCAGGAGTTTATGTTGATGGTGTGGTCTGTGACGGTGCATCTACTAATAGGGCCATGTGGAAGCAGCTTGGCGTAAGTGGTGCTTTAGGACATGTCGTGAATGCTTTCGAGCATCCACTAGATCCATCCAGAAAAGTGTATGCCGTGGCAGATACCCTACACTTGTTCAAGTGTATTAGAAATCGTCTTTATGACAAGAAAATTTTGAAAATAAAGGGGAAAATTATTAAGTGGTCGTGCTATGATGCACTTTTTGTTGCTGACACCAAAAATGCAGCAGAGCTTAGGGTGTGCCCAAAATTGAGTTTCTGTCATGTCAATCCATCACATATGCTGAAAATGCGAGTGAAGCTGGCCACGCAAATTTTTAGCAACTCAGTTGCTAAGGGCATTTCCTTCTATGCACGGAGAGGCGCACCACGGCTTGAGAATGTCGAAGCAACTGTAGAGTTTACGCTCCTAATGAATGATCTTTTTGATGCCCTCAATCGTCGCTTTGCTGCAGAAGGCCTCACCCTTGAAAGCAAAGACTTTCATGTTCTACAGTCAGCATCTAAGTGGCTTGATAGCTGGGAGCAGGAAGTTGTGAGGGGTGAAATTCACAAAGATCTTTTTTTAACGCAGTCTACTGCTGAAGGCCTGCGTGTTACACTTAAGTCTGTTCAGGAACTGTCAGCATTTCTTTTGAAAGAGCGCGAGTTCAAGTATGTCCTGACAGCCAAAATGAACCAGGATCCGTTGGAATGCTTTTTTGGTATCATAAGACAAGCAGGGGGCCAAAATGAGCATCCAACATTTCCGACATTTTTGCAACTGTACCGTATGCTTTCCTTGTATTCTTTGCTTAAGCCACCACAGTTTGGTAACTGTGTAGTTTCTGAAAAAAACCAGTCTGCTTTTCTGACCCTGAGTGATTTCAGAGAAGTGTTCCAATCTGCACCTTTCCAGCACACTGATAAAATGCATGAACTGAAGGAAAAACTAGATGGCCTCATCAGTGAGGAAACGTGGGAATGCGATGAGGTGTTTGAGCATGATTATTCAGATGCTGCCGTCGTAGACTGCATTGTATATTATGTCACTGGATTTGTGTCACGAAAGCTTGCCACTCAAACTTCCTGTACAATTTGTAAGGATGCTTTGGTTGGGCAGAAAGGTATTTCAAAGCTACCAGAAGCCGACTTGGTAAATTGCAAAACGAGAGGGGGGCTCACACATCCGAATGTGCATCTGTTCCTTCTTTTCAAAGAGGCTGAGGAGCACTTCGCAAAACACGCTGGTGAGAGAGATGTATATGATCGCACGACAGATGCAGTGCTTGAAAATTTCACCTTCACGTTTCCATGTGCTGCTCATAAAGAAGATGTTCTTGCCAAGCTGTTGCACTATTATGTGTGCCTACGCATGCGGCAGTATTGCAGACAGCTAAAGAATAAGCATGTAAAAAAGAACCAAGACTTGCGTAAGTTGTCGAAACTTGTATAATTCTTTGCTTCAGGAGAAGAGAGATGTGTATGTGTAATATGTTATGTGTGCAATAATGCTTATGTATACTGTGATCAGGGTGTGCTGTGATGTAACCTTTTTTGTGTGTATGTAAAGTGTTTCATTTATAAATGTACTACTGCTCCATTCCAAATAAATGAAATTCAGGATTGCCACCCACACAAATATGTGCATCCGTGTCGTGAAGTATAGGAGTCGTAAAGAATATTAAAATGTATATACATGGGAAAGCGTCGAATTTTGATTGTCGAAGACATGCATGTTACACAGAACAAGAAAATGTTGAATGGGATGTGACAATTCATAAGCCGCTTTTTGGCCAAGATGTAGTTAGCGTTTTATGTCTATTCCTTTAACTCATTAAATTTCTCTCGCGCTTATCGCCAACGCTCATGTTATCGCATAATAAAACCCTCGTGAGAGGCGGAAAATCAAATCTGAATGCAACTTCACGTACTCTTGACTGCCTACAACCGTGAACAGGGCAAGCGTAAATATTGCGAACGTTCTTTGACGTGATATTTGGTGTTGCAGAAACCTCTGGCCACCTCCGCAATTATTAATATCGGTCAGACGATTGGAACATTGCCAAAGACGCGCTGCTTGGACCGGCTACATAAACCTGAATGCTGCATGCTTGATGAATTCAATCATATGATGTTATAAGGCAGAAAGGTCAAAGAACATATTCCATTGAACGATCTCCTTTATAAAAGCCGCGTTCGGTGCCATAGCCAAGCAAAACTGCTTCTTACATACCGATCCTCAGCTAAAGTGGCTCCGAGCTCTGCCTGCTTTTCTGCGCCGAAAGGGCATTAGTTGCTAGCGCCATCTGTTGAGGGAGTTGAGAAGCAGAGCGTTGTCGCGAAGCGAAGAGCGGGGGCGTTCTCTCACCTAAACTATCTTACACCGTGGGATAGCCCGAGCTTCTCGGGCACACGAGTTTGCTCCGAGCTCGCAGTACGGCGGTCATGATAGGAGGACAGTGCGGAGCGCGCGATGGCAGCGTTAATAAAAACGGCTACAAGAACGAGCATGGCGTTCTCACAAGCACATGCATGTGCGGCGTTTGCGGCGGTTTTCAAAGGAACACCGCGTGCGAACGCGTCAGAGCCACCACTCAGTCAACATTTCCACAGTGCAGCGACGTCAACGTGATTACAGAGTTTTAGTCCTGGGTACCCAAGCGGCTTGCGTACCCAAGACGCTGGGGCGGCAGTACTGTGCATGCGCGTAGCCCCAAGAACATGCGTCTCCGGATCGCCGGGGCCGTGCGTGCGCGCGGCCATAAACAACGCTGCCACCACTGGCCTGCTATGCTCGGCGACAACTTATCTTGGCATTGGAGCGAAGGCTACGGAGGCGGGGCATCCGCACATTTGTGTTACTATGCAAGTAGTTCGGCATCTTGCAGCCGATTTCAGTTCCAGTTTCGGTTTCGCTTGCTCGCATCGCTAGAGCGTTTAGCACTACGTATACATGCAGAATAGGAACATAGTGAAATTGTGACCAGTGTGCGTAGATGCATCTACCTACTGTACTGCATATTGTCACGGGGTTGTTACGTCGACGAAGGCAGCAGTGGGCGTGTCGAAGATGAAACTTTATTTGGCCGAACTTGTGGCCGAGAAACGAGTCAGTGAGAGCGTCGTCTGTCAATATTTCTGACAAGTGGTAAAGCGTGTCGGCTTTTATACATGTTCTATCGAATGTTCCAGCGTTATCGCTGGCCGCCACGTAATCTCTAGACTATTCGCGTACCGCGCGCAATCTTAACGGAGAGATGTAAAACAATCGTGACGCTTCTGGAACATCGCATCGTGGTCTGCGCGGAGCATTCCAAACAGTCTTTGCGGGTGAAGTCCGAAGACAAAATAAGACACATGGCAATATGATGAACGCCGCCAAGAGCACACCGCAGCCTGAATACGGTGTTTGCTCGATTGTAACGCAATCACGATTGTAACGCGAGGGGCGATTTTAGGAGCAAAAATTTGGAGAAAAAGCTGGCACTGCATTCGAATAAATACGGAATGCAAGTACCATGATGCCACTGAATTGGGTTTAGACTTAAAGAGAGCTCACGCTTAATTAAAAAGAGACTGACACAGATTATTTTATCAAGCTTCGCTGGTCACACACCTTCACAGAGCGTAACGGCCACCGATGTTTTTCCATCTGTACATGCAATATGTAACAGGTATTGCCCATAATACCTACTATCACTGGTAGAAAAAAATAAAGCACAAAAAACCGTTCATATCTTTTATTGCATTGCATCCAGCCGTGATTTGAAAGAGCACGAAAGCAAAAGGCAAGTAACTATATTTTACAGCACAAGAAGGCACATTGCGAACAAAAAGACCAATAGTTATTTCTGCTCTAAATCAGGATTTTCTAGACGCTTCGCTAACAAATCAGTCTAATTCACAAATCACTTTACATTTTTTTTCAAATTAATCATTATGTCCGACAACAAAAGCATTTCCACATAGGCTTTCAAGCGCAAATAAGAAAGCTTTCCCGCAGTGGGGAATACAATATTTTTCGGCCCTCTGTGTCAACATATTGATTTGCATTTATGGCACAAAGCGTGATAACCATAACTTTTTGCTGACACTCATAACATTAATGCACTTGTGACATAGAACATAACCATTACAATCTTTTGCTGGCACTCGATGTCAACATGACATTTTACACGTGTGAGTCATGACACAGAACATAACCATAACAACGTTCAGCTGGAAATCCATGGCAACTGAGATTTTGCACTTGTGACCATAGGTCGGGAAAAGAGAACTGGAGCTCACTTACTCAAGAAAAATATTTTGCTCCGAGAGCTCACTGTGACTCAGACTCGCCAAATTTTCCTCATCCGGACTACCTAAACCTTTTCTCGACCAGACTCACTCGAGCTCAAAATTTTTTTTATCTAAAGAGAAAAAAAAATAACATGAGAAGGTAGGCTACATTAGAGCCCGCTATCTCACCAACAAGAAGAAAGATGCCATAACAAGGAAAATGGAAACAAAAAAAAATAGAAAAAGAAAAACAATGAGCTGAACTATGCACATATCCAATATGCGTCGTACAACTTAGCACTTGCAGAGTCCAAGGGCAGAGTCTAGCACATAAGAGGGTTGTGTCAATAACACCTTGGATGCAGTCCACACAGCAAGTCTCCCATACAAGGACATATGACACGACTAGAAAGTATTCTCAATAATACAATGCTATGAAAGTAAGAAAATAAAGAAATCCCAAAGAGCACTCATAGCCCGTCCTGGATTGTCATGATTTGACCAAGGTCCGAACCTTGAAAATTGAGTGGTCGTTTGTCAAGTTTCTTGAGTCGATCACTAAGTCGAACACGCTGTTCTTCATATTTCGGGCATTCTATATGGAGATGCTCCACTGATGCATCAGAATTATCACAATGGTCGCTGGTATTGCTCGGCAGAATAACCATTTCTAATAAACAAATCTAAACACGCAAGAGTAGGAACACATTGATAACAAGATTCTCGAGTGGGCAGCGTCAGGGTACAATAACTCAGTAAATGAGTAAATAAAACAGAAAAATGACGTGGTATCACAATTTCAGGTACCATTGCGACAGAAATGAAACAAGGCAGCAAGCGCCATTGACATGAGATCAAAAAAAAGGGAACCTTATTTTGAACATTTCGAATCTCAACTAAGCAATGTGGTTCTCGCTGATGCAGCACATAATGTTAACATTCACGACCAAGATAATCACATCCCATCCACCGTGACGGTACAGTGCTTACAGTACCTGGCTGCTGACACAAAAGGCTCATGTTTGAGCGTGTCGCATTTCAATGAACGGGAAATGAGAGACGCCCGTGTACTTATATTTGGGTGCAGACCGCGGTGTTAGAATAGGTTAGGTGTACCGACGCTCCGCCTCCGCAGCGCAGCCTCCCCGCCGAACACGGAGACGCGTTTCGCATTTTTTCCGACAGGTGGCGCTCGGTGTATCGAGGGACATGAACGCTCACATTCATGACCTTGACGGATATTCAGACACCAATGGCAAGTTATTGCTAGATCTCTGCGAGCAACATAGCCTTGAGATAGTTAACGTGGGGCCTAAGTGTGAGGGGCAGATCACGTGGGAAGTCAGAAACAGGCAATCGAGCATTGATTACTGTCTCATGACAGAAGGAATATATGACAAACTTAGAGAGATGAGAATAGACGAAGAAGGCATTAACAGCTTGGGTAGTGATCATAAACGCATAATATTACAAATGGGATATAAAACTGAAAATAAGAACATAGAATCAAAGTTTGGCAGCTCGTATCTAAATGACAAACAAATAACAAATATAGCCGCAAGAGTCGAGGAAAAAGTAGACGAACTACCAGGCAAAGACTGGAAGTATAGTGAGCTGCTACATGTAATCACGAAAGAAATGGAAATAGAGAAGAAAACTATTTGTTGGAAAGGAAAGAAAAAGCCAAAAAGTTGGTGGAACAAAGAAATCCGGGAAGCGATCGATATGCGACGTCAGGCATCACGGGAGCACAGACAGGCAAAAAAGGAGAAGCGGCCACAAGACGAAGTCAACCAAATATGGGAAATATATTTAGAGCAAAAATCCATTGTGCAGAAATTAGTCGAGGCAAAAATTAAAGGTGAAAGTGAACGCTGGATGACAGAGATTCGCGAAAAGAAGAAGGCCGCGCCTAGGATATTTTGGAGCCACCTAAAAGCGCTGGGTAGGAAGTCTGTCACAATGCAACAACATATGGTAGATGAAGGAGGAAATAAATTGGAAGGATATGAAGCGCTAGGTTACATCCGAAAGATAACAGCCGATTCGTTTAAAAAGGTCCCCCAGGGGATTCCCCCGGTGAGTAAAAGTACGCAAAGGAGAGCAACCAATGAAGAGCTCGTACTGAAGAATTTCAATTGGAAGAAGGCCGAAGGAAAAATTCCTAAGCGCACTACTCCGGGCTTAGATGGGGTTCCCGTCAGCCTCATTAACGAACTCGGACATAACACTAAAGAAGCACTGCTGAAAGCCGTAGAAAAGTGCTTACAGGAGAGGGAAATACCAGACAGTTGGCGAAAAAGTAGAATGAACTTAATCTATAAAGGCAAGGGAGAAAAGGATAACATTCGCTCGTATAGACCGCTAACAATTACATCGGTGCTATACAGGTTGGCGATGCAGGCAGTAAAATTAAAAATAGAAGCGTGGGTAGAACAAAATGATATTTTGGGAGAACTTCAGAATGGATTTCGAATCGACAGGCGGTTAGACGATAATCTGTTTGTTCTTACCCAGTGTATAGAAATATCTAAAATAGAAAACAGGCCCTTATACGTAGCTTATCTAGATATCACCGGGGCGTATGACAACGTTAATCAGGAAATTTTGTGGGATATATTGAAGGAAGTGGGCATAGGTGACGACTGTGTACAGCTTTTGAGGGAAATATACCGAGGAAATACAGTTTGTATAGAATGGGAAGGAATAAGTAGCAAGGACAGCGTTGAAATTAGCAAGGGGCTGAGACAGGGATGCCCTTTGTCCCCGCTGTTATTCATGCTGTACATGGCGAGGATGGAAAAAGCGCTAGAAGGTAGCAACATTGGATTTAATTTGTCACACAAACAGGTCGGAGCGATGGTTGAGCAGAAGCTTCCAGGTCTATTTTATGCTGATGATATTGTCTTATTTGCGGACAGTCAAGATGATATACAGCGACTGGCAGATATATGCGGAAGGGAGTGTGAGGCTCTAGGACTAGGATTTAGTGCAACAAAATGTGGATTGATGGTATTCAATGATCACGGAGACCATACGGTATTAATACAGGGCCAAAAATACCGAGGGTAAGCGAGTACAAGTACCTCGGAGTATGGGTAAATGAGGGGGATAGATATATGGAGGTACAAGAGAAAGCATCGGTAGCAAAGGGAAAGAGGAATGCTGCAATTATGAAGCACAGAGCTTTATGGGGATACAATAGGTACGAGGTGCTTCGAGGGCTGTGGAAGGGTGTGATGGTTCCGGGGCTTACATTTGGGAACTCAGTGGTGTGCATGAAGTCAGAGGTGCAATCAGGAATGGATGTAAATCAAAGGACGGTGGGCCGCCTCGCGTTGGGCGCTCACGGGAAGACGACAAATGAGGCGGTAAAGGGTGATATGGGATGGACAGGCTTTGAAGTGAGGGAAGCGCAGAGCAAAATGAGATTCGAAGAGAGGCTGAGGAAAATGAAGGAGAGTAGATGGGCAGAGAAGGTTTTCAGGTATTTGTATAGAAAAAGCGTTGACACGCAGTGGAGAAAAAGAACTAGGAGGCTCACCAGTAAATATACGGCTGGCAGTGCGGGCGATATGGCAACAAGGAGCATTAAGCGGAAGGTCAGAGAGGCGGAGAGGACTTATTGGATGACAGCGATGGAAAAGAAGCCGGCTCTGAGTAACTACCGAAAAGGAAAAAACGAAATAAGGAGGGAAAGGTTTTATGATAATTCAAGGGGAAGCGCTTTACTGTTTGAAGCAAGGTCGGGCTGCCTTAGAACGCGTAGTTATAAAGCGAGATTTAGTAACGAAGAAGAACAATGTACATGCTGCGGGGGAACTAAGGAAACGATGGAACATGTACTGATTGAATGTGGCGATATTCACCCAGGTATACGTGTGGGCACGAGTCTACATGAAGCCTTGGGTTTTAGGGACAACAATGGAAAGCTGAACACGTCCGCGATAGAAATAAGTAAGAGACGGTTAGAGTATTGGTGGCAGAAAAGTAGAGATAAAGAACAAAAATAAATAATGGGGGAAAAATAAGGTCATTCTGCCTTAAGAGGCAGAGAGATGGACCGTGAATTTATATTTTTTGGTATAATAACATAGATTTAATCAATGTAGATAAGGTATTAGGCCAACATGAAACAAGGAAGCTTTTTTTTTTTTTTTTTTTTTTCTTCGAGCCTGGTGGCAGACATGTCACCACCCCGTTTTAAAGGGGACGCTCATAGCATCCATCCATCCATCCATCTCAGGTCAGCCGCTTCAACGGGGGCCGCGTCGCGTACAAAGCTGCATTTGCGACAATTCTTCAACTGCTGGCCGTTCGTTTTTTTCAGGGTAGCCACACACATCACTCTGATTTGAAAGTAAATGCACATCAAGAAAATTCAGTGGCGGTAGCCAACAGATGGAAACACATAGGAAATATAGATTCTGCGAACAGCGATAATGACGCGGTGTACAGGTGAACACGAATTTCAAAAATATTTTAGCTCGTGCACAAATAATTCCACCGTGGCAAATTGAGTGAGGCCGCCGTGACGAACTGGCTTAGTAATCACTGGGTTAGCAGCCGAGCACCTTAGCAAATGATCCACCGTGGCGGACACGAACTGGGTTAGTCAAAAAGAAAAAGATATTTCCTAAAAAAGAAAGCGCTGTTGTGGGGGGGGGGGGGGGTTGACGTTTTACTAAATGATGGTTGTCAGAAGGAAGCAACACTCTTGACAATGGTAGATTAGAAATTCCTCTCATGGGTTGTCGTTGTGCATGCCCCATATCGGATGATGCTTGGCACGTTTACACGTGCCAAGCAGCACGTGTGAACTTAAGTTTACACGCGCTGGCTGGCGCGTGGTAAAGAAGGTTGACGTACGTTTAACGACCAATTCATCATGGCTCACCATGTGCCATTCTGACTGTGCCTTTCGTTATTCGTCACAGACATGCTGTTTGTAGATCTTTGTGCCCTGCTCTGGGTGCACAAACGTGAAATGCTCGTGCTCGTTTCCTTTTCAGCGTCCTAAACATTTGCTTTCCAGTTTCTTCTTTCGGGAATGACAGGAGTTGAGAGTGACACCATATTCCGTGACGTCCCTATCTGAGCCGTTAAAACTAACTCGCCAAACCAGACGAGGCGCCATTCGTGCACATACGTTCGCCAGTCGAAACGCCTGCCACCCAAATGCTAGCCTATTTGAAATAGCTTATCCTTGTTCATCGTGTCCTTATTTACACAACTTATATTGTCCAGATGGGCAAGAAGTGCTTTGTGCCGCGATGCAACTCGGGCTACAAATCGTGCACGGAGAAAGTTTCCCTTTTCGCTGCTCCAAAGGATAGAGACCGCTTGAAAGTGTGGCGACATGCTATTCCACGGAAGGATCGCGAGTTGCAAACAACGGATTTTGTTTGTGAAAAACATTTTGATGCGCGATTTGTCACCAAATCATGGGAAGCGCTATATAAAGGAAACGTTCTTGTCAGTGCGCTGAGGAAGGCGGCTTTGGCAAAAGACGCCATCCCAACAATACTTCCTGGATGCCCGAGCCACCTAACCAAGACTGTGAAAAAAAGGAAAGCACCTGCGACCCGTGTTTGCGTTCCCGCCAAGAAACGCTGTGTTAGTGGTGGAGATTCATCAAGCTCAACTCCTGCCATCGAGGAGTCATCGCTGGATAGTCGAGGCTCCGATACCGCCCTCTCCGGAATTGCCGAGGCGATCTCAGTTTCCTGTGCCACCACTGCCGACTGCAGCACCGAGGCCACCGTGTCCGAGCCAGATGCAGAACCAGGTACTGGTGATATCCTTAAAAACTCTGAATCTGTCACTCTGCCAACTGCAGCTTGGGCACATCATAAAATAAATATCGATGGCCAGAAAACGGTAGTGTTTTCAGAGATGCACATGTCTAATGCTGCATTCGTGGCCGCGAATACAATGTCTTGTTCTGTGGGAATGGCTGCGGAAGCCGAAGGATACAACTACCATGCCGCTCCTGTTAATCACATATATCCAATAAAAGTCGTGAGCTTCGATGAGGCACTGAATATCAACATCGCTTTTTTGGGTAGGCGAATAGCAAAAGAACACCTCGGATTTCATGGAAATATCCGCAACATAGCCGATATTGAGACGCTGATTTTCCTTGTGCACAACGTTCGTTTATGCAGTGGAGGGCCTTACTCTAAAGAATATCCGAACGCACAGCCTTCCAGCGCTTATGTTGATCGTCTTAAGAAGAAAGTGGATTCTTTGACATCACAACTTAAGTCCTGTCAAGAAAAGCTGTCGACAATGTCGGAAGAGTCCCTTGATGACAAGCTCAGGGGTTTAAACATTCCTGAAGGTGAAGCGACTGTTATTAAAGAATGTTTAGCAGCTGCGAAGTGCACCAGCAAGAAGAATCTGCGCTACAGCGAAGAGTGGCTCCTACTCTGCCTGCTATTGCACATTCGTAGCCCGTCAGGCTACTCCTTTCTGCGTGATAACAACGTATTGCCCCTTCTCTGTGTGTCAACAGTGCGGAAATACCTCTCCATGGTGCGTGTGAAATGTGGTTTTGACACTCGTTTTTTTAGTGCGTTCAAAAAAAAAGCTCTCAACAAAAGACGCTTTTCGAAGACATGGAATTCTGGTGTTTGATGAAATTAACGTTCGCAAAGAAGTGCGGGTGAACTCCAAAACAATGACTTATTCTGGACATGCAGACTTCGGAAATGAAGCTCAAGCGCCGAAGCAGCTAGCTGATCACGGACTTGTGTTTGCATTCCCTTCTTTTGGTGAGAGCTACTCCCAACCCGTGGCTGTTTTTGCAAGCCACGGCCCTACAAAAGGAACTGCGCTGTCCCAGCTTGTATTGAAGGCGATAATCCTTCTTTAAGATGCAGGCGCATTTGTTGATGCGATTGTGTGTGACGGTGCCACGACCAATCGATCCATGTGGAAGCACTTTGGTGTAATTGGTGCTTTCAAACTTTGAAGTTTTGTCCATCAAGACTTATGACGACAAGTCCTACGACCGCCAGAAGAAAGAGACAGAGGAAACAGAAAGGGCGTGCCTTATTCTGATTTCTTCTGTTTTAATGCTTTCTTCTAGTGGTTATTCGGCTACTAGTTTATTCAGAGTAACTGAATGCCATCAATCCACATTTTGTTGCCCTAAATCCTAGTCCTAGAGCCTCACATTCCCTTCCGCATATATCTGCCAGTCGCTGTATATCATCTTGACTGTCCGCAAATAAGACAATATCATCAGCATAAAATAGACCTGAAAGCTTCTGCTCAACAATCGTGCCGGCCTGTTTGTGTGACAAATTAAATCCAATGTTGCTACCTTCTAGCGCTTTTTCCATCCTCACCATGTCCTCAAAGAACTATTTTGTTAATCCTGTCTGTTAATCCTGTCAGGGAAGGAAGCGAAGATTTCAGCATTCTAGAATCAACATTGCAATGGCTGAACAACTGGGAGAAAGATGTCAAGCTAGGTAAACTAAATCCTCACAACTTCCTGTCTCAATCAACTGCTGAAGGTATGCGAGTAGCAATACTTTCTACAATTCACCTTTCAAAGTATTTGTTAGAACAGTGTGGCTTTAAATATGTGCTAACAGCTAAATTCAACCAGGACGTCCTTGAAAAATTCTTTGGCGTCATACGCCAAGCAAATGGTCAGAATGACCGCCCTTGCTTACCTACGTTTTTGCAGTTTTATAATATACTTTCAATATATAGCCTTGTGAAGCCGCCAAAATTTGGCAACTGCCAGTTACAGATTAGTGAAGAGCCACGCCTTTTGAGCCTCTCTGACCTAACGTCAGCATTTCAGGAATCTGCTCCTATAGAGTCGCGTCTGGAGGGACTGAAACAAACTAGACGGCTTAGTGGAAGAAGAAGCTGAGTGTGAGAATGTCTTTTCGGATATATCCTCGTCAGATAATGTGACCGACTGTATAATTTATTATGTGGTAGGATTTTTGTGCAGGAAGATATTGAAGAACACCAGTTGTCAACAATGTCGCAATGGCTTGGCAGCTACAAGTAATGCAGCGTCGAAGCCTGAAGCTGCATTAGTAGCCTGCAAGACGTGAGGGGGACTGGTACACCCGAACACTTGCCTGTTCATGTTCTTCAAGGAAGTTGAAGCAATATTTTGCAAACATGCTGGAGAAAAGCACGCATATGACATGACAATAGACTATGTAGTAGAAAATTCCATGTTATCATTTCCCTGTCATGAGCACCAGGTGGATGTTATGTCGAAAGCGCTTCATTATTATGTTGGAGTCAGGATGAGGCAATACTGTAAGCATCTGCGGAAGGTTGAAGCAGACAAGACGCAGAAGCTACGAAAGCTTTCGAAGCTTGCCTAGTGTTTTGTGGCTTTTCTCCTGTCAATGCATGTTGTGCTGGTACAGATGATGCACTGTCGAATGAATAAAGTGTTTTCTCTTTTTACTACCACCTTGAGTACCATCCTACATTCTTCAGTATAATTTAGCCGCACCGCACAGAACTTGAGCTAAAGCCACTTTTTCAGGCAAAAATATGTAAAATTCGTAGATCGTGCCAATACTGTGATAAAATTCTTGCCGCAACGTAACCTATATATCTTGCAGTCTGTTTATTTTGAATATATCAAAGAGCGGCTTCGTAGCCATCGGTCACAAGCTGTCGCCCACTTTATTGCATTCGCTTTCAATCCTGCATTTTCGACCTGGGAGTGGCACGTCACGTGCTACTGCACGCCTCGAACGACCTAAATAGAGTTATTCTATTCCATTGCATTAAAGCATTCGTCTTCTCGCAGATGCTTACGGAATTTGCAAATAATCGGTCCGTAATAAAAGATTCTGTAGGGTCACTTGATCTCATATGCGAAATGCCCCTTACGCATGATACCTCCTCTTTATATGATGCTGACCGCAAATACATCAATTATTCTTTCGAGGGCAAATGAAGGGTGCATTCAACACGCGTCACGCAACTGCAGATTTACTTTTGTAGACAAAATGCGGGCACGATCGCCTAGGCCTCGGTGTTGCCGAGGCCGAATGTGGTAAAACTTCTTTGCAGACTAGTTGGTTCATACTTGTAAACTCGACTTGCTGCGCAACCAGCAGGAATGAAGGAGGGAGACAGGAAAGAGCGCAGACCTGTCTCCCTCCTTCATTCCTGCTGGTTGCGCAGCAAGTCGAGTTTACCGAGTGTGGTGTTTATGAGCTGCACGCCGCATGCCGAACCGTCATGCGTAAAACACTACTAAGTCTTTATATTTAACATATGGTATTACACTGCCACACAATCCTCACAGGGCCTTGCGATATCGCTAAACACGCTAAAACACCGAATGTTAGAAACGTCAGGTATGCGCTGCAGGGGCGTAGCCAAGGGGGGGGGGGTGGGGGGGTTCAAACCCCCCCCGAAATTTTTCAATTTTGCTTGCGTATATAGGCACGCACACATACATACACACGCACGAACATACATAAAGTATGGTTGAACCCCCCCCGAAAAAAATTTCTGGCTACGCCCCTGATGCGCTGGGTATAGCCAGGCGGCCACCGTCCCGCGCGCGCCTCCTTCCGGCAAGAAAGGGAAAGAGGTCCCCGATTTCTCCTCACTCCAACGCGCCGTCGCTCCACCTAAACTATTCTAACACCGTGGTGCAGACTAAACAGCCCCCAGAGGTCAAAATCTGTAGAACCTCAAGCACAGCATGCCTCATAATCACAACGTGGTTTTGGCACACAAAATCCCAGCAGTCATTATCACATCACGATAACGTAACCAGAACATGCACGAAGTGCAACAAAAGAGATCAGCAGATAAAATCACAATGAAGTGAATAAGCGATAAAAATGTGAAGAAACAGCAGTGACCGATAGTCCTCAAAAACAATATCACAGTTTCTGGTTAGGTACATGTGCAATCATTTGCTCGAAGCATTGGCAAGGCACACATGGAGATGTCACGGCAGTTCATGAATTCCACTCATGTCGGAGCTGCTCGACTCATCTGAAGAACTTGTGTCTGTGCACAAAGAAATGATGAGACTTTCTGTTTGGCTGTCTATAATGCAATCACGCTCCCATGCCTCATCCTCAAGGCTCATCACGTGAGTGCAGTCATGGAGCCAGTTATGTTGGGTCACACTTGCGATTCCTTCCAGCAGCAGCTTCTCAACAGATTCAATCTTGAAGCCTGTGTTCCTTGAAGCAACATAGCCTTTGACTTGACTCCATAGAGGCTCTATGGGATTTAGCTCGCAGTGGTAAGGAGGCAAGCGCACAAGCTCATGCCGGCAGCACTGGCAAGTTTGTCAACCTGATAAGCAAGGAAAAGATGCTTATTAAATGCGAAGCATCTTATAGCGGAGTTCAAACCGGTGGTGGTGGTGGTGTGCGGCGTGACCACCCTTACTGAGCATGCGCATACCCTCTCCACACATCTCCTCCCCACTCCCCTCACAACTCCTCCTCTCTACTTCCGCTCTCCCCTCCCCCTCTCTACTTTCCCTCTCCCCTCCCCTCTCACCTACCCCTCTCCGCTCTTCCTCTGAAACGCGGGCTAGACATGCCGAAATTCTCTCCTTCGCAACGCCGCGATGAGCGCCAGCCATGCGCGTCCCCTCCCCATCTCTCTCCTCTCCTACGCTGCCCCCCTCTCGCCCGCCTGTCGACCGTGTTCCCCGCTCGCCCTGTGAGAATTAACGGCCAGGCTAGAGGGAAGACAAGACGCGCGTAGCGTTCCTCTTCGCGTTCCACGACGCGAGGTCGATAGCATGCCCAACGAACGCCAACGGAACACAATCGTGCAAGTGCTCCGGCTTCGCATCGCCTCATGGTCCCCTTTACCGGGAAATGGTGTAATTTTCTGCTTAACGAGCTGCAGAAGTTCACTTTTCAGTTGGTCATCCGAAAAAGGAATATTTTTCGATATCAACCAGGACGGGATTTCCGCTTTTCTGGATGATGAGCTTGGTAGCTTCTCAACCTCAGCACTGTGATATGACGCATTTTCCATCACGATCACACTGCGTGGCTTGATGTTCGGTAGCACCTGTTGAACAAACCATTTCTGGAAACGCGAAGCATCCATATCTGTGTGGCAATCACCAGCGCCCTTCTTGGCACGGAAAACTAGGGCGGCTCCATCAACAAACCCTTCTGCACTTCCAGCATGCAAAACGATTAGGCGTCCTCCTTTACCGCTCGCTGCACGGAGGCCAGTTGAGAGCCCTTGACTAAATGTTTCTTGCCGAGTCATCACGCTGGTGTCTGTCTAAACTCTCCCCTTTGTATGGCCGGCGTTTACCCAGGTCTCATCAAGGTAGTAGATGGTCCTGTAAAACAGAAAGCAGTCTTATTGATAACAGCGCACTTTCACTGGCAAGAGCCCATTAACAAAGCAGACAGCCTTCATGCGAGGTTATGCCTCTGTTTAAGGGCAAAAAAGTGCACTCAGAAAACCTATGTGAACACATACAACATAGATAAGCTGGCAAAACTCTCTCTGTGAAAGACTGAAACCAATGTTTAGGAAACTTGTTTCAGGCTGCCAGAAGCGTAGCCACAGGGCGGCACTCCGGGCCTGTGCCCTCCTCCCTCCGAATTTTTTTTTCTTCCACGGAATACAGAGCACAAAATGACACTCGACCACACGGTCCAACCCAGCCCCCACTCAAGACGAAAGTGGTGCCCCCCCCCCCCCGGTAAAAAATTTCTGCCGACGCCCCTGCAGGCTGTATATCAAAGCTGATGCAACCACGTGCCCAATCCCCAATTACGTGCGCAGCGTATTCGCTCAATAACATCTACAATTCAGAGGGCCATCACTAGCTATTCTTTCCTCCAAGCCATTGAGATTCCTTGCTCCTACGCGGAAAAACGGCAGTAAGTCTTCTCAAACGATGCTACGGGAAATGCTGCAATACACAACGCTGAGTTAAACCTACACCACATGCAACGGAATCCTCGGCGAATACTATTATTTACTGTACAAGCGCAAGCATGAACAGCCACCCTATCTTAATGGGGCAATTCGCTGCGACTTAAGACAGGATTATGTACTTTCGATCACTCACGTCAACGGCACACGTTTGGCGATCACAAATGCAAAGCACACCAATCGTTTTCGCTAACCAAGAGACAGTAGGATTGGGCGTGTTGGTACAACATGATAAAGAGTGCTTAACAGTGCAAACGACAGGAGGGGATAGAAGAGAGGAGACAGAGCGCTTATCAGCGCTCTCTCCCTTCTCTTCTATCCCCTCCTGTCGTTCGCGCTGTTAAGCACTCTTTTTCGCTAACCAGTAGGTACACACGCATGTTCATTCGCGTCAACTTTTTTACCAACAATCACGCGTAGTGAACAGAAAGTTTGCAGAAATGAAAAGAACGTAAGAACTTACCCCCGCTGCCTCCGCATTTCTCGGATGGTCCGGATGTACTTTCGACGCCAAGCAACGATGTCGTCTCTCTCGAGCAACGCGGAATTCCTGTTCTTTTTCGGAAGGCGAACCTCAAGTCGTTCAGCATTCTTTCGATCGTACGAGTGCTGATGGTCGGCATGTCGATGTCAGGGTCGCTGATCACGTCGTTGCGTATCTTCTCGTCCGCAGGTATTTCACTGCGCATGAAGTAGCTGTGCACTTTGCGCCGCAGTGCTGCCAACGCAAACGTGTCATTGCGCAGCAGCCGCGTCTTGCCGGTGATGCGCTTCTCAGTTTCGGCCGAGAAATTCAATTTCTTGCACTTCGGGAAGGCAAGTGGGCCCGCAGAGCTTCAGCCATGATACGCTTAACTGTTCGCTCGCTCATTCCTTTGAGCTCGGCGACAGTCCGGCACACTGCATTTGCAGACAAGTCACGCTGACGGAGCCTCACTCCAGCGTAGACGTCGCAGATAACTTGCTTGGTCTGTTTTGATAGCAACTTCCTGTCATATTTAGTGTATACAGCTTCTTCGGAGAACGAGACGGCGAGTTTGCGGCCACACACATTTCAGACGGCATCGCGGACGCCATGTTTACTGAGAGAGCAGGCGTGAGGAAATCGTGGTGCTGTCCAAGAAATAAAAAAGACAGAAACAAAATTGGAGTTTACAATAACTATTTTTCACAAACGGCTTCCCATACTCGTTCTTTTTTTATAATGAAGAAATCTTCATTTATTCGAGCTAGGTAACTTTTCGAATTAGAAAATAAATATAGGTACTACTTCCTGGCGCGCGCGCATGCAGGGACTTTGGCTCTGTAGCTTCCACAGTGGTGCCAAGAAAAATTGTCGCCGAGTATAGTGGAGATCAGCTGTCCCTAGCAGGACACGTCCGCGTCGAATCTATTAAGTGGCCGTCGGAGGCTCTGTAGCTTCCACAGCAAAGTATTCGTGTCGATTCGGCACCATTTTCGAGAGCCATACTCAAATAATCGATGCTGTAGGCTTAGCGAGAGGATGCGCGCTCCCGGAATTCGGAGGACATAGATTACGTGTTTGTTAGTTTCTTTTTTTCGTCCATAGTTGGCGCCACTTGAAGTGGCGGCAGCTATGGCACATGCTACGGCTTTGCGATAGCGGAATACCGGACGACTATAAGACGGTAATGAACAAACACAGTTCATGAAAATGAACGGTACACGGCAAAAGACGACGCCGATCACCCACCACAAGTTCTGCACGTCGTAGTCGGGCTACGGCTGCAGTCTCAACTTTGACACATGCAAAATGATTTTTTTTTATAAGTTGGCCATATTAATTCAGAATATTTTATTAGAAGATTCATTTCATGTCCTGTATCTATGGTTTGTTTAACATTTTAAATAGTAAAAGAACACAAATCAATCCATACGCGACTAGACGCTATGGCGCTGCGAGCGCGTGTGTACTTCGTGTGGTCTCAGTTGGGTACGCGCCACTATAAGGCGTGTCGGCTTGGGTAGGCAACCTCGCGCGTACCCAAGCCCTTGGGGCCCCAACCGCTTGGGTACCCAGCACCATGGCCGTCCGGAGGGGGGTGCAATGGGGGGCAGCTGCCCCTCCCTGGAATTTCGAATAATATTTTTCTATGCGGTAGCAATGAGCTACACAGCTTGATTAGCACACTCAGGTTCCGACCTTCTCTATTTCCAACCAATTTCGCATGTTGCACACTATTGATTAATTTTGCAGGTCATGTCACGGCAGTGAAAGAAAAGCTGTCAATACTGGATCTCCCCCCCCCCTTTTTTGCACCCCCCTGCAATAAGGTCTGTGGACGCCCTTGCCCAGCACTAAAACTCTCTATTGTCGCGCTATCTTTTCGCCAACTGTACATCGCGCCTCCCACAGGCGTGTTCGTGGGCTTTTGTCCTCTTTCGTTCCACCTGCAGCATGGAAATTTCCGCTCTCGAAGGCAACAAGGGCGCACACGTGTAGCTCGTTTTGCTTTTCTCAAATATCGCAGATAAATAAATGGACAGGATACTGCTACTTACATTACACGCCTGAAGATTTTTCTGCAGTAAAAAATCGGTACGCAAATAATGTCTCCACAAACAAATGAATAGTGACCTTTCTCGCCGCAAATGCCACCAGGGGCGCTTGCTTCATGGCTGCGAGTGGTACGTCGTGAGCGCGATGAAACTGAATGCGATAAATTGTAGCCACGTGATGATGTAACCTTTAGTTCTTCGTGCATGTGTGCATAGTCTCTGCAATTACGTCCATCGATGAATCCTGCCGCTCGCTGGCGTTGCGGCGTGAGCACTGCTCGTCGGCAAGAGCAAACGCGGTGGGCGGGCCCGATCTTCGCCGCGGGCGTCTGTGAATCAAGCTGATTGACACGCGAACTCGGGCACAAACTCGTCGATTCTGAAAAGGCCCCAGTTCAACTCGGGACTGTCATAGTGCCGGTGTGTCTGTCATGCGTTTCATGCGGTGGACGCTAAGCCACGGCTTCTCTGCATATGAAGTAATTTGGTCAGCTTGCACTACTTGTGCAAAGCAGAAGCCATCGGAGGAGGTTGTGATCCCCTATAGGTTCTTCCAGCTTTTAGAGACGATAGTCTTTCTTGGGATACTTGAACGCAGAAATTTTGGTCTGTCTGTCTGTCTGTCTGTCTGTCACACGATTCAGCCACCCGGCCAAAGTTTAAGCACTTGCTGAACGCCCAGCCATCTTGAATTGGTAGCTGCGTTCATACTTGTGAACATTGTCGATCAAAAAGCAAATATTACGCATTTCTGAGGCGCAACATCAATACGTGAGTATTAGGTGGCGCGTTCCTTTACTAGAAAATACACAGATACGTAATTCTAAAGACCCTAGTGTTTCTTAGGCTGCGCTGAAAATGCGACGCTATGCATGAAAAAGCCCTCTGCCAGTGTTTTTTAGGCTGCGCTCAAAATGCGACGCTATACACAAAAAAGCCCTCTGCCGACGATATGGTGCTGCCACCTGGCAGTGGCCCTGTCATACCCTGGGTTCTGCACAAGCTCATGTTTGCGGACGCCACTGCCAGATGGCGTCCATATCTCACGCAGCGCCTCCTCTATTTTATCAATGCCAGCCAGATGCGGCCGATTCAGCATAGAGGAGGCGCTGTCTGAGGCAACGTTTATAGAACTTGCTTCAGTTGCCAAACTCCCCGCCTCCGTCGTACTCTGAAAGCGGCGCGCAACCGTCTTCCAGTGCAGGTGGCACTGCAGCAACAGGCTCTACGTAGCAGACGGCGAAGCGCGAGTGAAGGCTGCGGACAGCTGCGACTGTGCTCGCGAATATTGAATAGCTTATCAACAGAGTTACGAAAACGACTTTTGCGTTTAGGTAATCGTGTTAAAAGCACGATTGTCTGCAGCAATATTTGAGACCGGGTCTGCACGTGTTCTGTGTTACGCGAATGACAGCAGGCACCGTGAGCACGGCCGTCGCTGCTACTCTCGTCATGTTCATTGCTACAGACATTAGCGTTACTTACTGGCTGAGTGCAATATTGAAATACCAGTAGAGCTGATTTCACAAGCCTTTTTTGCCTGACTATATACCAGAAGGGTCTGTAAATCTTTTCGTAGGTATTTGCAAACAAATAGGTCATTGCATAATTTCGTTGGAGGCTCGCGAGGGAATCCCTTCGTGCTGTCCCTCCTCTGATAGCTTTCGCCTTGCCCAATTACAGGTTTTATTGCAATTCGGATTACTGCTTATGTGAAGCGCCCAAGGAACGGCAAGAATACCACGAAAGGACGCTGTACATTGTCGTTAATTATATCAATATAAAGCAATGTAGTAGCCACCGTAATTGTAGGGCACGTTTGTAGAATTTCAGTCTCGCAAGCTCGTGATACAGAAAGTTGTTGACGTGTCACTCGATGAAATTTGATCGCGATAAAGTGTGACCAGGATCAAATCTTTCTGTCATGACTGACTCACTCGTGCAAATTACGGAAAGGAGCCAGTCGCGCTCGATATGAACTACGTACGTTCCGACCGGCCGCGACCATCTGAGATCGAGAATGGCCTTAACATGTACGATTGTGTCCTCAGCTCACACGACATAATTCGCACTTAAGTGCCGAATGTTGCGTATAATTTAATCCTTCATAAAAATATTTTTGAAACTTTCGTGCACTTACTGTTTTTTAACACGAAAGTGTTTTATGCCGGGGTCCACCAAGTACATCCGTCACGGATATGACGTTGATAAAAAGGACGCCAACGGGTGAGAAAGAAAAAAACCAAGAAAAAGATCCCCCGCTGCGAATCGAACCCAAGACTTGGAGGCCGCGACGGCAAGCGCCCAACGCCCTAACGACCAAGCCAACTCGGCAAATATGGACGCTGCGGGAACGCGCCTTATATCTTTCACACACACTCTTTCGCACGGTGCTCTTTGTTGGCGGTGTATATAGGTAGGCGCG